>NC_051179.1:139211481-139477644 GCF_013339695.2 Rhipicephalus sanguineus | reverse complement strand
TGGGCGGAAAATTCGTGCAGTGCTGTCCTGACTGCCAACGACGCAAATCGACACCTTACGTGCGCCCGGCGCATTGCAGCCGCTTCCACGCCCTGCCAAGCCATTTGATCGCGTCGGCGTTGACCTCTACGGTCCCCTTCCAATGACCGCAGATGGCAACCGGTGGATTATCGTGGCTGTCGACCACCTGACACGCTACGCCGAAACTGCCGCTTTGCCTAGCGCTACCGCTCGGGATGTCGCCTCTTTCATTTTACGTCACTTTATCCTTCGACATGGCGCCCCTCGAGAGCTCCTTAGTGACAGAGGCCGCGCTTTTCTCTCCGAGGTCGTCGAAGCTCTGCTCTCGGAATGCCACGTCATTCATCGGACAACCACAGCATACCACCCGCAGACTAACGGGCTCACGGAACGGTTTAACCGCACCCTGGGTGATATGCTCTCGATGTACGTCGCATCTGACCATAGCAACTGGGACCGTGTTCTCCCTTATGTAACATTCGCATACCACACCGCGATACAAACAACTACCGGATTTTCGCCTTTCTTTCTCCTTTACGGACGCGAGCCTTCACATACTATTGACACCCTACTTCCCTACCGTCCTGATGCTTCCGAGTGTCCACCTGTCTCCGAAGCTGCTCGACAAGCCGAAGAGTGCCGCCAGCTCGCCCGCACGTTTACCTCGCAAGAGCAGCAGCGACAGAAAGAAAACCGCAGCACTTCACTTCCAGACCCTAGCTATGCCCCAGGGTCTCTCGTATGGCTCTCTGTCCCATACCAGACTCCGGGACTCTCCTCGAAGCTCGTTCCAAGGTACGAGGGCCCTTACACCATCTTGAAGAAAACCTCTCCAGTTAATTTTCTTATCGAGCCAGTTTCTCGATCGGATGACATGCGCCGGCGTGGACGTGACATCGTCCATGTTTCCCGCCTCAAGCCGTACCATGAGCCTCTATCTGAAACTTCTTAGGTCGCCAGGATGGCTCCTTTTTCAGCGGGGGCGATTGTGAAGAAGAAGATGCGCCTCCATCCAGCAGCATCGCCAACGCTCGGCTCGCTCGGCTCGTGTTTCGGATCGCCGCTGTGCCTCTGGACGCTTCTTCTCGCTCGCTTGCCGCTGACGACCATTACGTCTTTCAACGACCAATAAACCTCTTCACAGTCTTATCATTCACAGCTGCCAACAACAACAAAGGATGCCTCTAATAATGTACCAGCAAGTTTTGAAACAAGCACATCTGCATAAAAGACATCTCTTCGAATGCAGTTTGTGCACTTCTTAGTGCTGCCAGTCCAATGTAATATCAACTGCGTGAAATACTACAATTCCTCTTTATCTGTGGCCATTATGAACTTCTTATCCGTATTTTGTAAGCAACGTGGAAGTACCTTCCACAGTTAACATCTTCGGAGATGCATCACTTCTGTGGATTGAGATTCGCCTAGACTTTATCTTTCAGATTCAAACTGATCGCGCGTAACGTGAGGTCCTGAAACTTAACTCTTATTGCTTCTGCTTATGTATATTTACATGATTGTAACTTTTACTTACAGTAGTCCTTACGCATCCTCAGCAAATTATATAGCACCATCTTAATGATCACGACAGTTCAGGAAGATACTTCGCGCATTGGAGACGTTATAAATAACTCAGCTGGCTGTTGGGCTAGTTGGCACATTACTTAAGATAAACTAGACGCGGAACGCCACCGCAACAAAAAAGACGGAAGGAACAGAAGGGGCATTATTAATACTTGCAATGCTGTGCAGCTCCTTATCTCTATACTATCGGCAGCGCTTCTGGACGCCGCGGGCCCTGGGAACGAAGGGCCACCGCAGCCCAAGACGGGGTCGACGCGCATACTTGTAACGATGCGGGCGTCGTCCACCGAAACGTGCGTCGCCAAATCGAAAGGCCCTCCGCCTGTTCTCCTGCAATAAGCGTGTGCATACCTGAAACGTCAACACCACCCGAGTGAAACTCAAGCTTACCTGACTGCACTGTCATTCCGCGCCTCGAGCTCGCGCTGCCGCCACTTCAGTTCGCCATAGCCACCGCCACTCCGGCGGCGGCCTGCTGCTGGGGCCCAGGCGGTAAAGGCGCTCTGTCATCGTCTGTCACGGCTCCCATCGTATCTCCGGTAGTACGTCGCAAACCACACTCCCTATACGGGGACGATCGGTAAAAAAAAGCAACATCGCGGCCCACTGTTCGGCGATCTGCCGACATAACCACAGAACACCTACACAAAACAACCAGCGAAATAACGATGTCGGCAACGTCGACGCTGGCTTGGCTGGCTCGCTTATTGGCTAAAAAAGTTACTATGGCTTTGTCGCTCATGTCCAAAATGGCACTAAATAGCAGACGATATCCTCTGCTTCACAACTTTAAAACTAAACGCTTCACTTTTCTTTTATTTTTTTGTTGTTGCATTAACAATTTCAGATACAAAATACTGTTTAATTGCACGTTTCTTTGCATCTTATGTCCCCTTAACGTCACGTTTCACAAGCATTTCATGCGTTTGCGTCTTCATTGTGTACACGTCACGCCTACGTCAATTTTGACAGAAAATGGCGGAAGCTCAGCATAGCACCCCTGATTCAAGAAGTCCCGGCTAAGTCAATGACCGCAACATAAAACACAAAACACAGGCACGCACAAAAATCAACCGCATCAGCACAAACACAATCACCACGCCATGATCACGTTGTACGGAGCGGGCCGCCATGTCAGGAAAGAAAAATTTCGCTTCCGACGCTGTCGGACGTGACGTCATTGCCGCCATTGAAAGAGCGCCTATGGTAAAGGCGGCCTCAGAGACGGCAGTAGACGTTAATCTCGAAGGCGAGGTTGTGAGGCGCTACCAGCGCCTCCGCGTGCTCGCAGCGAGGAGGAGGGGCTTAGCAAGCAGCTGTTCGGCTCCGATAGTAATAATTCTTGGGGTTTAACGACGTCCGAAAATAACGATGATTTTGAGAGACGCCGTAGTGGGGGGCTCCGGAAATTTTGACCGCCTGGGGCTCTTTACGTGCGCCGAAATTTAAGTATACGGCTGTGCTTTGCACTTTGTCCGCGTCGAAATGCGATTCTGGGCTCAAGCCGCAAACTGTTTTTGTAATAAAGTACATTGTCAATCTGTTTACGCGTGGCGATTCGGTTGCATCATGCATTTCACGGACCTTTTTCTCAACCTTTACATCTCTAGCGCATATGATGTTTACTTTCGGCCTTATCATAAATGTGAGCGAGCCGTAATTTCAGCGCGAACGTTAAAGCGCAACTCGCGTGGTCTCGGGCGGGTACATCCCAAGGAGCCCAAAAATTACCTGCTGTATAGTGATCACTAATTCTGCTTTTTCTTCGTGCTCGAATCAATATTCTCAGCAAGGGAAATCTTGTTAAAATTTACTAATAATTTAGCAATACACTCTTGAGCATTTTTTCGCGATCTATACAATTGGTGGACCGCAAACAAATGTAGCATTGAAAAGGAAAGCTCAAAGCGCTCGACCACTCACCATAAAAATATTGATTTATTTCCTGTCAAGAAGAAATAAACAAAAGGTGCTCACAAAGGGTACATGTGTTACTAGTACAACACAAATTCGATCCTGTCTATTGAGTTTTACGTTGCTCCATTAGGCATTACCAACTAGCCCAAAATGCTGTCCATTTGCACTACAATGACCTTTCACATTATACTCTTCGTGGTTGCCACTGCTTTCGAGTATAATGACTGTGTTTGGTGCAGCTCCTCCACCATGGTGCAGCATGATACACCCTCATTTTCCTCACCCACCATTCCCTCGCTGCTTTCCACCATTCGCGCGATAGTGGGCGCGGTCTCCTAACAGTACCCACTACTTCGCTGCTACTCTCCACCATCGTACACCATCCTTTCCACCTTACCTAGCTAACGTGCACCATGCCACCCACCACTGTCCACTATAAACACCATGATTTCCAGCATACCCAGCATTATTTCCATCGCGCGGTCACGTGCTTTCTTTTAATCGCGCGAACGCACCAAAGACGAAGTAGACGACGAGGACACTAAGCTCACGCACTCAGGTGATACTTGGTGCACCTCAAAAAATCTCCTTTAAACATGAAGATGTAAGGGTTTCGCCTTACCATGTTTATTTGCGTATGTGCACTCAATGCGCCTTTTAACAAGATTTTCAACACAAGAGTGTTTTATGCCGGGGACCACCAAAACTTCCATGACGTATTTAGGTCACGGAAATACGTCAGCAAACTGCACACGATCAGATGGCACAGAGCAAAACTAGAAGCAAGAAGTTCCTAAACGGGATTTGAACCAAGAACTCTGTCCGCGTCGATCAGTGACGGACGCTCTAATCACTGCGCCACGGTCACACATGCTGTTGCCTTCACGAGCGCGCGTTTTGTCTCACACTTTCCTCTCAATGTGCTCTTAGTTCGAGGGGTGACGTCGCCGTCTCGGAGCAGTGGTGTGAAGTTACGCATGGCCCCCGCGATTAGCTCCAGCAACACGCCGTTGCACCCTTGCTACGGCCGTCCCATTTCTCATGTTCCAAGCGTGAAAAATCACGGCCGGACTAGAGGGGCGACACGGCTCGCGTCGCGTTTCCTGTCGCGTTCCTAGCCCGGCCTTGGTGTGGTCCATCTGTTAACTCTTCTACATTCCACGGGGTAGCAAACGTAGCCCAAGCTCATTAAAGAAGCTCAGCGTCCGACGCTCTTCTGGCTGTCACACCACTTTCTCCCCCCACACTAATGCAACAGCCTGAGCAACACTAGCAACGGCGCTTGGCCGGAGCCAATCTAGGAGGTCACGAGTAATGCATCTTGACACTAACTAGCATTGACTGCCAGCGTTTCGGTAGCTTCAGCGCAGCGGACGCTTTCTGTGCAATATTGTAGAAGACTATATGGTCGATGCAGTGGTCACGTGGAGTGGCGCGAGCCAATGGGGCTCTGGACGAAGGGCTGTACCCTGCGAGGAAGAGCTGTACCTTGGTCGGTGGAATGCGGCGTCCACGGTGATTCGATTCGGTGACGATGCAGTTACGCGATGCACCTTTTGCGTCAGCGTGTGACGCCTCCTCGCCGGCGTAGGGCCGCTTCCAAATGGACTAACGGTGTTTCTCTACCGCCTACAGCTTTGAGTGCACTTGCAGCGAGTACTAGGGAGCGCACATCTTGCTGCCTCTCTCCTGAAATGACGACAAAGAGCCCATGTCGAGTTAGTGTTTATTCTGTGCATGTTGAAGCCATCTGTGTTGAAGCCATATGCCATGTCCAGGTGCATGTTAACTACTACACCTACCACAAAGGCATAATCGTCGTCATGGACGTTAGTCGTCGCGATGGAGATGTGCGATCAGGCGCCCACGTGGGTGCGTCCATTTGAAGAGGTGCTATGGCTGCCAAACACCAATAGACATTCTACAAGCTCTCGTATATCAATGTATAATAAACATTCAGCTACTTCTGAGAGGACACGTTTCACTTTTGCCTTGTACCGATTCCTTGACGGAGAAATCAAGCATGTTTTTTTAACACTAAAGTGTTTTATGCCGGGGTCCACCAAGACTTCAGTGACGCATTTCCGTCACGGAAATGACGTAGAAAAATATACACGATCAGATGACAAAGAAAAAAGTACCGTCAACGGGCACCGAACCCACGACCGCTGGGCCCGCAACAACAGATGCCGGGTACGCTAACCACTGCGCCACGGTCACAGACTCTGGAGGCTTTACAAACGCGCCTTTTGTATCTACCACTCTCTCGGTTGGCTGGGTGGTGTTGATCTCTGGGAGTGGTAAGGTTACTAAGTAATTCGTCATTGCTGCGGCCTCCACGACTAGCACCCGCAACGCGTTACGACTTACGCGTCCATCCCGTTCGGTGCGTTTTCAATAGAAGTTGAATTTTGTCAATGCCTTAACACAACGCGAGGTGGCGACCTTTGCCCAACCTTAGTAAAAGCGTCGGCCTCGCTCATAGCATCACGCTAATACAAACAAAAAATTGGCCGCGTATCTGCGTGCTTCGCTGCAAATGTCGTCTAAAGACGATAGAAGAGGCGCTGCGTGAGATATGGACTCCGTCTGGCAATACGTCGGGAAACATGAGTGCTGTGTTGCGGGCCGGTCGTCCCGACCAAGCAGCAGGCGAAGACCGGCGCTGACCAACGCGACCGGCGGGGACGCCAGCTAGCCCGAACACGCGGTTTGGCGCGAAGCGCCGAAACAGAAGAAACGTCCGCACTCAACGAGTACTCTCCACACACTCTTTTATTTACACGTCGCCTGGGTAGAACAGGAATGCCAGAGAGGCGCCCCATGGCATTCGTACAGTGCAATACTGAACCGAAACCGAAACACAACAATGAGCCCGTGCAGAGGACACGGATGAAAGCAAGTTTCAGCACAGTCGCATTTTCAGGGCAGCTTTAGAAACTAGGGTCTCTATAATTACGTATCTATGTATTTTCTATTAAAGGAACACACCACATAATACTTACCTAGTAATGTTGCGCCTCAGATATGCGTAATGTTTGCTTTTTGATCAACAATGTACACAAGTATGAACCTAGTAAGCCGTTCAAGATGGCTGGCCCTTGGGCACGGTGTAAGATATATACTCTTTAGGTGTGGACACTCCTCGGCTTGCATGCAGAGCGCGTTCGACCAGATAAAGTAACAACGGCGCGCGTCTGTTGGTCCGGTGACCGCAGCAGGTATCTAGCGGCGGGAAGACGCAACTTAAAGAGAGAAAATGCTTTGTGCACCGTTGCTATAGCAACCGACGCAGTCGGCGGCAACGCCGGCGTCCGCTGCATGTCTTGTTTTTGCCTCGTGAAAAACGCGGTATGCGTTTCTAACTTGAGTTGCTGGCGTGCCGTAGCCGCGTTCGCTGACTAGGAAATTCAGATTTCCCACGAAGCGCCAGTTGCTACGGGAACGCGTTTTTGTGTTGAAGTTGCATCTTCCCGCCGGTAGGTATCCGCTGCCGTCAGCGGTCCGACGGGCTCTCGGCGTTGTTACTTTATCTGGTCGATCGCGTCTCGCGAGTGTCCTCACCTAAAGAGTATATATCTTACACCGTGCCCTTGGGCAAGTGGTTCAACTTTGGCCGGGTGGCTGAATCGAGTGACGTGCCGACAGACAGAAAGACAGACCAAAATTTCTGCGTTTAGGTTCCCCAAGAAAGGCTATCGTCTTTGAAACAGCTCTGCGACGCGCGCCTGCCACACCTAGCTGTAACACCGCGTTCCACGCTCACGCGCTCGCCCCGAGAAAAATCGGGGCCGGGCTACCGAGGCGGCACGACGCGCTTTGCGTTTCCCTCTAGTCCGGCCGTGTGTTCAATCACATTTTAACATGCCGCGGGATGGCGACCAAGTTCTGCGTCCAATATGCGACGCTCTTCTGGCTATCACAACTCGTTTTCTGATTACGCTTTCACCGTTAACTACTACAGCTACCACAAGGGTTTGTTCAATCGTTTAACATGGACGTAATTCGTCGGGATGGAGATGTACCACCAATCATCAAAGAGGGTGCATACACGATAAATGGTGCCGGACATCAATATACATTGTGCAAACCCTCTTATATCAATGTACTGTAAGCATTCAGTTACTTCTGTCAGGGCACGCTTTACTTTCGTGTTATTACGATTCCTATGACGGAGGGATCAACCGTGTTTTTTTTTATTGCCTATTCGAAGCCGCTCATTAAACCAAAGCAGACTTTTACTGCATCTAACTGTAATAACCGGCACCTATCGCACAATGAGGTGCTGACTTTCGCTGTGTTCGAAGGTGGAGGAATACGTCAGACGCTGCAGCTTGTAAAAGTAGGTTAGCTTCTGTAAGTAGGTCGTCCATACTTTGTGGTTGTGCCATATGTGCGTACTCATTTTATGTCGATAAAAGGCAGGAGTATGTGCAGACAGCACTCGCAGAATTAACAACGGATGCGCATAATATCGCCGTAACTAAGGGCATCTGTATGTTCGTCTTGATATCAGGTTAGTGCACTTCACATACGTGCGCACCTCAATGCGCTGCCATAAGGTTTCTATTTTTTTGGCAATTTCATCTGTGTTATTACCTATCTACCTACAGTTTAAAACACCCGGAGTTAGCTTGCATGCAGTCGCTCACTTCACGCAGACCTAATCATTGCGGGTCCAGTGCAGCATGGTTTGCAGAAACGTAGTGAAATGTTCACTGTTCTCGGCCATCAAGCGAAGAGTGGCAACGACCCCTCAACTAGCAAACAACAGCCTTTGTTATACTAACTGTCACGGACACTTTACAAGCAGATATACGTCATAAGAACAGCGTGACTGAGAAAGTTTTTATAGATTAATGAGAAAGCAAATCGCCTATAAGATAGAAACCAGATCGTTCGTTGCTAACGAATAATACAGGGAGCCAGCCTTTTAAAAACAGCACAATGCACGTCTCACTTTCTGGAAGCGCCGACAAGTCCAGCGAGAAACAAACCCCGCAGCGCTGTTATTTCGGACAGTCTTTCTCTCATATAGTGCGGGACAATCTGTGGGTACGACACAACAGAAGGCCGTATCGATCGTGCTCAGGTTAGTACCTATGAACGTTCACTGATTCCTAGAAAAGAGCATGTCGCATGGCGAGGCGCCATGAAGGCAACAAATGGAGTTGAATGTTAAGAAAATGATATTGCTAATCGCGTCACGCCCGCGGGAGGAAAATTTGAGGACACATAGTTTTACACAGCACACGAAAAATGTCGCTATCAGCCGAACATGCTTACTGTAAGATATTCGCAAATTATTCGCATGCTAATTGTATAGGAATAAGGCGCATCAAGTTTGTAGACTGGGCATCGCATTTCCTAATGCTGCATTTTTATCTTCACTGCGCGAATGATGTCTACCGGTACACAGGGCATTTTTCGTGCACCTTTACGGAACAACGACGATGTCATTGGCGGATGCGCTTGTTTTCACTACACTTTTTCTCGTTGTAGTAAAGTTTTCAAAAGAAATATTTAGCTTGATCTGTATATATGCAGAGATTTTCCCAAAATGTTTTTTACAGGATGAGAACGTTCATTATTATCAGTTCTTTTCAGGGGCGAAGCACCTTAGTGTCCCAGCTCGTCAGCGTGTCATGTCGTCGTCACATTGGCGTGCCATGTCGTAGTCGCGGTCGATCATAAACGGGTATGCCCCCCAAAAATGGGATTATTCCCGCTAATGGCCACCGGCCCATAATACACATATTCTGAGTTTGTAGCGCCATCGACATCGACGGTATGGCTTAGTGAAGAAGAAGAGGTCGGGAGTGACCTTGAGCGGCGCGGCAGCAAGGCTGGAGCGAGGGGCGCAAAAAATAAATAAGAAGTTAGCTGTGTTTTGGCTACGGCGCTAGAAGGTCGTGCCGAGTCGTTTCCTTATGTGTGCCCCACATTGGTGACCCGGGCGTTTGGATCAAGTAGCAACTTGTGCCTGAGCATAACGTGCAACACGAAACAAAAAGACGTGGAGGCATGTGAAGCACCGGCAACGAGCGCAATCAAGCCTCGAAAAACCCTACAGACGCCGAGACGTCTTCAACCGCTGCGGTTATCTGGAACACACTCCGACTGCCAGAGTTCGGGGAGCGGCATTCCTCGGCGTGGTTCATCCAAGCAGAGGCCCGTTTTGAACTCTCGCGGTTACGTCCCGCACTCGCAAGTACCTCCTTGTGGTCGACACGCTTCCAGCGGCCATCATCGACGAGATTTCCAACCTTCTTCATTCGTTCGCGCACGACCTACCAGAGTCGCCTTATGACGTAATTAAGGCCGCTATACTAGACGCACGGCTATGTCGGAACGCACACAGTTGCAACAGCTACTCTCAACCGCACAACTCGGCAATCAACGGCCACGCCAGCTACTGCGTCGATTCCTTAATCTGCTCGGTCCACGCGTTTCCACCACGGACAGCACCTACGTCCGTGAGCTGTTCCTTCAGCGCTTGCCCACTCAAGTCCACATGGCAACTGCTTAAACCCAGAATCTGTCAGAGCTCGCTGCATTGGCTGATAAGGTTATGGAAGTTGCCAATCCACTTCGAGTGGTTGCAGCTGCAATTCCGGATTCAGCATCGCACGCCGTCGGCCCTTCACTGACAAAGTGGTCCGAGCGAGCATCAACATCACTTCCCGCCGCTGAGTTATGCGACAGACTGAAGAAGCTTCTGGTTGCCCCTACTTGTAGGAGCATTTCTCCTCCTGCACGTCCACGTCGCCGTTCCCCACCATATCGACGCTGCCCATCCATGGCGAGCCAGCGCAACAGTGAAGCCCAGCAGTCTGACATCTGCTAGTATCACCGCCGTTTCGGCACCCGTGCACGTCGCTGCCTCTTCCCTTGCACCTGGACGTAGGCGGGGACGAAGGGTAGACCACGCGTGACCCTGTCAATGGAACGTTGAAATGACAGAGCGGCATTCCTGAGACCGAAAGGCTTTCGCAAATAAATTGGACCATCTCCCCGAAGGGAACGCTGATGGGATGCGAAGCATCAGCGTGGCGCACGGGTGGCGTCACGGGTTGAACGGCGATAACGCGGGTGCTGCGGTGAGCGCTGGAAGATTCGTTTGAAGCGAAACTCGGTGTAGCGCTTACTGGTGTAAACGTTTGTTTGAAACGCAGACACGGGAGGCGGGCAAGCGTCGGAGCCGGCAGCTGCGGCGCTCCGGCGGGTGAGGGAGAGTAACGTACGCGCGCACCGGCGAGGGAAGTGTGAGAGGGGTGCGGGACGTCAACGCCCAGCTGCGGAGAGACCTACTTGGCACCGCTCCAACACCGGCGCCGAAGGAAGCGCGTTGCCTCGCGTTTGTGCGGACGGACAGCGTTACACAGGCTAGTCAAAGAGCTGCTACGCATCTAAAACTCGAAGAGTACGAATGGTGTTGTAATAGCCGTGTTGGGTATATCTCACTCGGCCATGGAAATTTGGTAGTAGGCGCGGACAAGGTCAATCTTCGAAAAGATATTGGCGCCACGCAGAGCGGCGGTGAAATCCTGTGTGAACTAGAGTCACTGTATATGCTACCTTTAGGTAGCAGAGTAGCGCATAGGTCCGGCTAGCAACCACAGCTATGCGGTGAAGTCGCACTTCATTTCTGCAGGCGACATGCCTACCGCGTCGCCGATAAACATGTCTGGCGTGTCGAAGGCGGGCGATAAACATTGGCTGTCGATGACTAGTGTTAATTTAGTGAGCTGCAGCAACGGCGTCGAGAAATGCAAAAATTGGCCCGAGCGTCAGCTTCTCCGCAATGCATGGTTGCTAGCGGCGTTGGAAAACAGATGCGCAACTCTGCTACCTAAAGGTAGCATATACAGTAACTCTAATGTGAACGGTAACGGTTACCGATCCCGAACTAGGTAAAGATTCGTCGTTACTGCCTGAATCATTACGTTCGGCTTAGCAGCGGTGTCAGAATCCTCAACGAAATTTACCAAGGCGCTCAAGTTTCTTATCTAAAACCAGAGACCGAAACATGGATGTCTACGGTGAAGTCATCTGCTTGAAACACCACTTATATCTGCAAAGTGATGGTGCTTTCTCGCCACCGGTCGATACATTGCATATTATGAGTCTTATGGCTTAAATGCTCGTCGTTACTGCCTAAAACATTCTGTTTGGCTTAGCAGCGGTGTCAGAATCACTGACGAAATCTACGAAGGCGCTCAAGGTTTTAGGGGCGAAGCTCCTTAAAGCGGCACCCGTTCGTCCCCGTCGTAGTGCATAACCAGTCTTAACGCTAGTACCAGATCTTGACCTCCAAGGTGGTGCCGGTGGGAGATTTCTCCTGTGCGTTGTTGAACAATAAAAAAAATCGCAGCGTGCGCGTTAACTAAAAGCCAAATTCTTCTGTCTCTGTCCTTCTTCTGTCCCATTAGCAGCCATTGGCATGTTCCAGTAGGAAACGTTAGTAGAAGTAGAAGTGAAAGTGTTAGCTAAAAGCCGACTTCTTCTGTCTCTCATTCCCATTAGCAGCGAAGGTAGTGCCTGGTGAGATTTCTCCTGTGCGTGATTAAACAATAAAAATTTTGTTCAAAACGCCGTTGATTGATGAAATAAACCAACGAAAGACGCCAGATGTTTTCTAAAAGCAAAACGAAAAGACGCCAGATGTTTCTAAAGCAAAACGAAAAGACGCCAGCTGCTTAAAGAAAGACGCCAGATGTTTTCTAAAGCAATGGTTTTCTAAACAATGAAAATTCACGGCGTACATGTAAAATTAAAGTGAGCTGCAAGTCGTCATAACTCTCATCGAACCTTTAGTATAAACGCGCCCGATCTCACGTCGGTGATGATGTACTGGGCAGAATTCACGGAAGATTCACGGTTTACCGATGAACCTCCGCAGCTTCGCCCACTCATCATCATTCACTCCGTGGATATGCTGTCATTTTTTATCTTAAACCAGAGACACAAACGTGGACCTCTACGCTGAAATCCTCTATACGAAACATCACGTGAATCTTGTCAGCGAAATGATGGTGCGTCACTCGCCACCGGTCCACTAAAAACGGTGAAGGCAACAGCTAGCCCATCAAATAGCCGACGATCTTAGTGGAGCTGAAACACCGTTCCCTACATGCCGTAGGGAACTGAAGCCGCCCATGTAGCGAAGAAGAAGCACCTTAGGTTAAGCCAACGTTACTAGAACAAACTCAGTTTAAAAGCTCCACCGGAGAGGCGGTCCGCGTGGCGGTCGTGAGAACTAGTGGCGCTGCAGTCACGTCTAGCTCCCGCGGCTGGCGCTTGCTGTGATCGGCGCCGCCGATGTACGAGCGCACGTGGGTTACAGCGTCGTCTGCGCTTTGTTAGCTCGTCATTTTTGCGACTGTTCTTGACCAGGCTTAGCGTCTTGTACGAAGACACGTGCATGATGTACAAAGCGTAACGAGGGCGAACAGATTCACAGTGCGGTATGCCGACTTGTTTTGCGCCGGGCTGAAGAGCGGCTACCGCAACGACGACTCCGCTACACGAGACTTCCGCTTCACGACACTTCTTCGGACATCCAAAAAAAATTCACAGCATATCCACGCAGTGAATGATGATGAGTGGGCGAAGCTGCGGAGGTTCATCGGTAAACCGTGAATCTTCCGTGAATTCTGCCCAGTACATCATCACCGACGTGAGATCGGGCGCGTTTATACTAAAGGTTCGATGAGTTATGACGACTTGCAGCTCACTTTAATTTTACATGTACGCTGTGAATTTTCATTGTTTAGAAAACCATTGCTTTAGAAAACATCTGGCGTCTTTCGTTAAGCAGCTGGCGTCTTTTCGTTTTGCTTTAGAAACATCTGGCGTTCTTTCGTTTTGCTTTTACAAAACATCTGGCGTCTTTCGTTGGTTTATTTCATCAATCAACGGCGTTTTGAACAAAATTTTTATTGTTTAATCACGCACAGGAGAAATCTCACCAGGCACTACCTTGGAGGTAAACAATGGCTGCTAATGGGAATGAGAGACAGAAGAAGTCGGCTTTTAGCTAACACTTACACTTCTACTTCTACTAACGTTTCCAACTTGAACATGCCAATGGCTGCTAATGGGGAATGAGAGACAGAAGAATTCGGCTTTTAGTTAAAGCGCACGCTGCGAATTTTTTATTGTTCAACAACGCACAGGAAAAATCTCCGACCGGCACCACCTTGGAGGTCAAAGCGTAAGACTGGTTACGCACTACGACTACTACGACTAGAGATGGGCAAAGCGGCTGACTTGAGTGAGCGGCTCCGAACGGCTCAGCTCACTTAAGTGAACCGGCTCACTTGAACGGCTCACCGGTTCACGGTTCACCCTAAATCGACGAAGGAAGGGAAAACACTAGGAGGGAGAGGAGGCGAGAAGGAGGCTGCCTTCCCCCTCCTGGAATTTCGCGGCATGCGCTGGTCGCTGCTGGATGCCTCCGCTCCCCCCCCCCCCCCCCTTCGCTTATGCACCCCTCTGCAAAATATTCTGGAGACGCACTCTGTTTTGGCAGTCACAAAGTGCCTCCGGGCGCCGAGCGCAGAGTCACCTCCGGGGATCTGACAACGGCACATGTTTAAGCGTGTTGCCAATGGACGTGCATGGCGTGTCCACGACAGGCGAGGATGCTGCGACTACGTTGGTTGTCCCTTCTTCAATGTTGTTGGCTGCGACCACTGTAGCTGCGACTGTTGTGAGCAAGGACAAAAGGGCAGTTGCTTTCTGCCATCCCCAATAGATAGCGTGAAAGCCAGCGTAGCGTACCTCTATCAAGGAACGCGAACTCGAACGAAGCGGCTCGACCGGTTCAACGAACAACAGGTTCAACCAACACCACCTAGTTCTAGGTGGTGTTGGTTCAACACGGCTCACTGAGCGAGAGAGAACCGGCTACCGACAATGCACTACTGTACCGCCACCTTAACCCGGCTCATGCGCTCACCGGCTCACCGCTCATCCCCGGCTCTCTGAGCATCTGAGCAGATCGGTTCAGCACGGCTCACTGAACGAGCGAGAACTGCGAGAACCGGCTCTCCCCCTTTCCCAAAGAACCGCCGCTCACTTTTACTGAGCCGCGGATCAACCGCTCTTTTAAAAGAGCCGCTCAAAAGAGCCGGCTCGCTCCTGAGCGACCCATCTCTAACTACGACTACGACTACGAGGGACGAACGGGTGCCGCCTTAAGGAGCTTCGCCCCTAAAAACCCTACGCCATTCAAGCCTTGCATCGCAAAGATAGAAAGCTTACTGCGAAATGCAAGGTCTGTGACGTTACTTTTGAGAGTGACGACATTGTAAAGCACTATCGTCGTGTCGTTGTGGGACAAGAAGTTTTGATCTCTCGTGGAAAGTGGGAACTCGCACCCGCTGCCGTGCCGCGCTTGTTCCCAGCACTTCCCCCCCACATTTCAAAGCCAAAATGTTCGGGACCAAGGCGCAAATTCCCCCCCCCCCCCCCCGAAAAAAAGAAAACGAACGGCGTCCCGCGAAAGCCCAGCGCCCAGTTTGGAAGAGCCGCCAGAAATAGAACAGCAAAACGAAAGGCAGGCGATTACCTATATACGCTACCGAGACTGAGAGTTGCATCACACTGACATTCGCATAGGCGTGCGCAGGGTTCCCCATCAGGGGGGGGGGGGGGCGAAGGTTCATCGCAGCACCCCCCCACCCTACTAAGTCAATGTATGGGGCAGATTTTGCGCCCCCCCCCTCTTAGGTGACTAGAAGGGTCAATGTACGGGGCAGATTTTGCGCCTCCCCTCTTAGGTGATTAGGGGGGGGGGGCGACCGCCCCCCCCTTGCCCCCCCTGTGCACACACCTATGGACATTCGATCAGTTGTCAACTGTCGCTATGCCTTCAAAGCAGTGGATTTTCTAGAGATTTTACGACGAGGTATGGAACAAGATGTGCGGAATATTTTACACTCGCCGGCTCGGAACGGACTGCTCAGCGCGAAAAATTTGACACGGTACACATAGAAAAGACGAGGACCAGCGCTAGTCCTCGTCTTTTCTATGTGTACCGTGTCAATCTTTTCGCGCTGAGTAGTTTAATAATGGAATACCAACTAGCCCAATCCCACACTGCCTCGAGAACGGAGACTACATGTAGTTGACGAGCAGTTTAACTGCGTAGTGAACGGCTACAGCACTAAACGCAAACGGCTGTCGTAGAGTGTAAGAAGTGCTGCGGGCACGGAACATCTGCTCGGTAAAGTTGAAAAACTGAAGTGCGAAGGAGTCAATACTGACGAATCTTCTAGCGACAGAGTACGCGCGAATAACTCCTCGGTGCTCACATCACGGCCGATCTGTTCGAATTGTTTAAAGAAGGATGCGACGTAGAAAGATGAAACACCAAAAATACAACTATCCGCTGAAAAAATTGCAGAGAGACGACATCTATTTGATGTAATCGCACCATGAGATTTCAGTTACCGAGTTCTCGTAAAATTTTCCGATTTTGGGTCAGTATCCCTTTAACCGTCGCGAAAACGTGTCTTGTAAACATTGCAAAGCATTGGTGATGTTTTTCGAGAAAGTTTTTTTCAATAAATTGTAGACAACATGAGTACTGTTCTTCTAGAACGTTTTTGTATCTCGAGTAAGTACGTTTCTTAGTACACGATAAAGGCTTTTACAAACGTGCTGGGTTGTTCTTGGTCTAGATAAGACGGCAGCGGCTAAAATTGTGGTGGTAGTTATAAAAATTACGCTGAAAACCCTCATTCGCTTAGAAACCCCTATGCTTGGAAGTTAAGCGCAATGTAGACAGCTCAAATATAGACCGAACATCGATTCTTAGCCAATCACTGAAGAACGCACGCGGGCCAATTCATACATACGACCTTATGCATATCCGCCTGAGTAGTCCGCAAATGAGATGCGCGAGCGTCGAATGAAAGAATGATAATTGTTTGAGTTTGCCACTAGTACAATAAGAAAGTTGCCGCGCAGTTGCCGCGAGCAACTGCGCGGTGGACCGCCGTTTTACGCCGTGGCAGCAGACGACGCGCCGATAGTGGCGCAAGACGGAACTGCAGCGCCGCTAGTTCTCGCGACCGCCGTTCGGACCACCCTCCACCGCTGGCGGAGATACGGAGCTTTGAAACTGAGTTTGTTCTAGTAACGTTGGGTTAAGCTGCATTCCGACGCAGTTTTGCGACGCCGCGGGACGCCCACGCCGCCGACGTGGGAGGCCGGTCAATTTTCGCGTTTGATGAGGCGTCTACAGCTTACGTGTTAATTAAGTAATGCAGCGCGGCATATACTGACACGCGTTTGTACCACCTGCGCGAAAGTAGACGAAGACGCTGTAGTTAACGAGCCAGCGCCTTGGTTTTCTCGGTGCTGCGCTGACTCAGTTGAGACTATGACCTCCACGTTGTCATTGCGTAAAGCTTTCCTTTGAACGTTACAGGGTGTGCTAACGCAAGTTCTGGTTTCAGGCTAACACTCCTGCTGTTGTGAGGGATCTGTAAGATTGGTCGAGAATACCCAATACCTACGCAACAAAAGTTGAGGAACCCTTTCCCAATCTGGGAAATGGGGGAAAGCGAAGCGTGGCGTGCCTATTGTGCTGCTTTTCTTTCTTTCTTTCTTTCTTTTTCTTTTTTTTCTTTACGGATAGCGATCGTCTCCGGAACGCTGCTTTCGGGCTGAATCGGCAGGGCGTCTTTCATGTTCTTTCCAGCGTTCGTCAGCCTGCAGAACATCCCAGCGCCTCCTAAACAGCCCCACGAAAGGACCACCACACGGTGGTGGAAACATGGGTTAAGAATTCAGTTTTCTCGAACTCGAATTTTTCATAAATGTCCAATTCTTGATATCGACCTTACGCGTTGTCCTGCATATCGCTTTTAGTCCGCCAACATGAACTATTTGAATGAAGGGTCCATAGCAACTGTAGTGCTTCCCAATTGTTTTTTGCATCGTCGGTAGAGCGCATTCGTGTGCCAGTTCACATACGGCAGGCATGGGCGCTTGGCCTGGTGTTCAAGGCACTCGCTTTCCAACCTAGGGGAACAATGTTCAAACTGAAGTACTGGAAGGAAAGTTCATTTTGTTTTATTGGGATAGCAATTATATGGACACTCTCGGCTGTTTTTCGCAGTCACCGTTGCCGTCATGCTCCGTATATGTATGTATGTACACACACACACACACACACACACACACATATATATATATATATATATATATATATATATATATATTGTAGCGGTGAAAGAGCGAGGCATTCACCAGTGGGTTCATCTCTTGGTGAAAAGGCGCGAGCGCTGATCGCGAGCTGTGGTTGCGGATCCTGCTTGTTTCTCGCTGGACCTGCGGTCTGCCTGCTACCAGACGTCGTCAATAAACCCCCTTGCAAAGGAGGAGCCATCCTGGCGACTCAAGGTGACGAGAGGACAGGAGGGTCGTAGCAGGGCTTGAGGCGACTGACGTGGACCGTCTCACGACCAAGACGGCGCTTGTCCGTGGACGGCTGGACCGGCTCAATCACATAGGTGATAGGAGAGGGGCACTGGATGACGCGGTAAGGGCCGGTATACTTCGGTGCAAACTTGGGAGTCAGGCCAGGAGAGTGAAAAGGCAGTCGAAGCCACACGAGAGAGCCGACGGGGAAAGTGTCCGGGGCCACATCACGGTCATGGCGATCTTTTTGGAGGGCTTGATTATCCGCCGTGAATGAGCGTGCGAGCTGACGACACTCTTCAGCATATTCGGCCATTTCGGAAACTGGACTGAATTCTGAGGCATCGGGATTGTACGGCAGTATTGTGTCAAGGGTGCTGCATGGCTCGCGGCCATACAAAAGAAAGAATGGGGAAAAGCCTGTTGTGGATTGCGTCGCAGTATTGTATGCGTACGTCACGAAAGGGAGAATGACATCCCAATTGGAGTGGTCCGAATCAATATACATAGTAATCATGTCTCCCAGTGTGCGGTTGAAACGTTCCGTTAGGCCGTTCGTCTGAGGGTGGTAGGCCGTTGATGTGCGGTGCACTGTACGGCATGAGTGAAGAAGCTGTTGTAGAACTTCAGACAAAAACACGCGACCTCTGTCACTCAGTAGCTCCCGTGGTGCCCCATGACGAAGAACGAACCGATGCAAGATGAAGGTGGCAACGTCACGAACACCAGCCGAAGGTAGCGCTGCCGTTTCGGCGTATCTTGTCAGATGGTCGGCAGCTACAATCACCCATCGATTACCAGCAACAGAGCACGGAAGTGGGCCGTATAGGTCAATCCCAACACGGTCAAATGGGCGTGCAGGACATGGTAGAGGCTGCAGTTGACCGGGTGAATGAGGAAATGTCTTACGCTGTTGACACATGGAACATGAGCGAATGTATTTTCGCACAAATGTGTACATACCCCGCCAGTAGTAACGTTGGCGGATCCGCTCATACGTTTTTAGCGCACCAGCGTGTGCATGTTGCGGTTCAGCGTGAAAATATGCGCAGACATCAGACCGCATATGGCTGGGTATGACGAGCAGCCATTTACGACCCGCCACTTGATAATTGCGACGGTATAGTAGGGCATCCCGTATTGCAAAATGCGTTGCCTGGCGGCGAAGAGCCCGCGGGTATCCGGAAGTTGAGGAGTCGGAGAGCATATTCAAGAGAGAGACAATCCAAGGGTCCTACCGCTCTTCAGATGGCATGTCGGTGACGCTAACAGCGGCGAGGGGGAAGTCAGTGGTTGAGGTCTCCTTTTCATCGGATTTCACGGGTGATCGTGAGAGAGCATGTGCATCAGAATGCTTTCGCCCCGATCGGTAGACGACGCGAATGTCGAACTCTTGTAAGCGAAGGGCCCAACGTCCAAGCCGACCAGAAGGATCTTTTAGCGACGCCAACCAACAGAGTGCGTGATGGTCAGTCACCACGTCGAAAGTTTGGCCGTACAAATAGGGGCGAAACTTGTTTAACGCCCACACAATCGCGAGGCACTCCTTTTCGGTTACAGAGTAGTTGACTTCCGGCTTAGTGAGGGCACGGCTGGCATAGGCGACCACATACTCCGTAAAACCAGGTTTGCGTTGCGCGAGTACTGCACCAAGGCCAACGCCACTGGCGTCTGTGTGTACCTCGATTGGCGCAGTTGGGTCGTAATGGCGCAGGACGGGCGGCGAAGTAAGTAGTTGGCGCAGAGTAGTGAAGGATTCGTCACAGGCTTGTGTCCAATTCGAAAGATCCGCCGGGCCAGCAAGGAGTTTGGTGAGCGGGGCGATGATGGAAGCGAAGTTCCGGACAAAGCGACGAAAATATGAGCACAGGCCCACGAAGCTCCGTAGTTCTTTAACTGTAGTCGGCTTGGGAAATTCAGCAACAGCGCGAAGTTTATCAGGGTCGGGGAGGATGCCGTCTTTTGAAACGACATGACCAAGTATGGTGAGTTGCCGAGCCCCGAAATGGCATTTCTTCAGGTTAAGCTGAAGGCTTGCGTTGGTAAGGCACTGGAGAATCTTGCGCAGACGAGTGAGATGCGAGGTGAAATCGGGTGAAAAAACGACAACGTCGTCAAGATAGCACAAGCATATCTTCCATTTAAGACCGCGTAAAATGCTGTCCATCATTCGCTCGAACGTTGCGGGCGCATTACAAAGTCCGAAAGGCATTACTGTAAATTCGTAGAGGCCATCCGGTGTGACGAACGCTGTTTTCGGGCGATCAGACTCGGCCATTGGGACCTGCCAATAACCCGAACGCAGGTCTAGCGAAGAAAAGAATTCGGCACCTTGGAGACAATCGAGGGCGTCGTCTATGCGGGGAAGAGGGTAAACATCTTTCCTCGTAATTTTGTTCAGGCGCCTGTAGTCCACGCAGAATCGGATGGAACCATCTTTCTTCTTGACGAGTACAACTGGGGAAGACCAAGGACTACAAGAAGGCTTGATGACTCCGCGCTGTAGCATGTCGTCAACTTGCTCTGTAATGACACGACGCTCCGCTGATGACACACGATAGGGGCGCTGGCGCAAAGGAGTATTGTCCCCGGTGTCAATTGTGTGAACAACGGTGTTTGTTCGACCTAGCGCCGCTTGGGGGAAGTCAAACGAACGTCTGAACTCATGCAGCAGGGCAAGAAGCTGCTCTCGTTGAGCCGGAGCGAGATGGCTGTCGATGGAACGGTGAAATGCATCTGAGGACACGCTGTCCGACGCAAGGTGAGGAACCAACGCGTTCAGCTCCGGATTCAACTTGGTGTCGTAGAAATCAAGAGGCACGATAACGCCTTCATCGATAGGCTGAATGTGGCCGAGCGTCTCGTTGCGGCGCAAATTGAGAGGACACGAGTTGGGATTAGAAATAAATATCCCGGTGGTGTCTTGACGAAGCGCCAGAACGGCGAATGGCAGCGACGTGTGGTGGCGGCTACCGAAGATGTCAGATGGCGTGAACAAAACAGTAACGTCAGAAAGGGAAGCGCAGTAGGCAGGAACAAATACGGCGCTGAAAGGAGGGAGGTCAATGTCCGTCGCGACGACAAGGTTGGTCACAGCAGATACGGTCACATCGACAGAAGGCGCTTCACGAAACGCAGATAGTTCCACTTCGGCCCGAGCGCAGTCGACAACGGCGTGATGGCGTGATAAGAAATCCCATCCTAGAATGATATCGTGGGAACATGAAGCCAGCACGAGAAATTCAATGGTGTACAACACTTCCCGAATTACCACTTTGGCTGTACACGCCGCAACGGGCTCAATTTTTTGTGCGCTCGCAGTGCTGAGGGAAACCACGGGAGAAAGCGTCGTTACTTTACGAATAGAGCGGCAGAGTCTTTGACTGATCACGGATATTGCGGCACCAGTATCGATGAGCGCAAGTGCTCGTACACCTTCGACAGTTACATCAATAAGATTGGCGGGGGACAGGCGAGGACTTACACGAATAGACGATGACGCAGCTCGTGCCTCCGGAGCTGCGGCAGTCAGTTTTCCGTCTCAGTGGGGGTGGGTCGTCGACGCATAGGGGACACAGAACGACGACGTGGTGAAGGGGAAGCAGAGCGTCGAGAAGCAAAGGTTTGGGTATCGGGAGCAGCTTGCACGTCGCGTTCGCAAACGTCAGGTGGCGTGTGAGGCGCGCGGTATGGCGGCCGAAACGAGTAGTCGTGATATCTTGGTGCCTCCGGGTTCACCGCGAAACGCCGACGACATAGGCGTGCAACGTGACCTGGAATCCCGCAAGCGTAGCAGATGGGCGGGTTGTCAGCAGTGCGCCAGGGATTTCCGTAGTGCTGCGGTGTAGCAGAAAATGGCATGGTGGACGGTTGCACAGGTTGTGGGGGCGATACTGGCAGACGACGCGGCGGCCTTGCTGCGGCAGCTGCATAAGTCAGTGGTGCGGCGACAGGTGTCGGTGGAGAGGCGGACGGCAACGGCAACGCCTCGGAGACCTGCTCTTGAATAGCCTGTCTGATAGTCGGCGACAGGCAGTTCGTGGGCACTTCGGTGGTCGGCAAATACGACAGGCACGAGAGCTGTCGAGCCACTTCTTCGCGTACATATTCTTTTATCTGCGCCAACAGGGTGTTATCACCACCGACGGTCAAGGCGGCGAGGGAGTCGTCTGATGTCATAGACCTCCGAACTGAGACACATTGCTTACGAAGTTCTTCGAAGCTCTGGCACAAGGTCACAAGCTCGGACACGGTACGTGGGTCCTTCGCCAGCAACATTTGAAAAGCATCATCGTCGATGCCTTTCAATATATGTCGGATCTTGTCTTGTTCAGTCATCTCAGGGTTCAGGCGCTTGCATAGATCGATGACATCTTCGATGTAGCTAGTGAAGTTTTCGCCCTGCTTTTGCGCACGTCCGCGTAGGCGCTGCTCGGCGCGGAGCTTGCGTACTGCGGGACGACCAAACACAGCTGCCAAGATGGTCTTGAAAGCGGCCCACGTGGAAAATTCCGAATTGTGATTGTGGAACCACAGGCTGGCGACGTCTTTGAGATAGAATGGGACATACTCCAATTTCGAGGGGTCGTCCCACTTGTTGGCGGCGCTCACCTTTTCAAATAACAGCAGCCAATCTTCCACGTCTTGGTCCTCGGTGCCGTTGAAGAAGGGAGGATCGCGTTGGCGCAGGGTGGTAGGCACGATGACCAGCGGCGACTGGGCCGTGCCTTGTTGGGCGGTGCCTTGCTCGGTGGTCTGATCAGGCATTGTCGGCGCAGTGGGCAGCTTCCGGCTTCGAAGTTCCAGATTTAACTACCCAGCACCTCCACCACTTTGCAAGGGGGTTTATTGACGACGTCTGGTAGCAGGCAGACCGCAGGTCCAGCGAGAAACAAGCAGGATCCGCAACCACAGCTCGCGATCAGCGCTCGCGCCTTTTCACCGAGAGATGAACCCACTGGTGAATGCCTCGCTCTTTCACCGCTACAATATATATATATATATATATATATATATATATATATATATATATATATACATACATACATACATATATATATATATATATATATATATATATATATATATATATATATATATATATGTATATATATATATATATATATATTGTGAGCATTATTCATATGCTTCATCCTCTCACCTGTAAATACTCATCATCACCACTTGGGTCTGAGTAGCGGGGCTCCGGCTCGAGATAAATAAAGAAGAGTCTTTCGGCTTGACCGTCGTCTCACAAGTGGTGGATTGTGCTGTGCGATTCCTCAGTCCTCTGGCGCTACCGGTGGCGCTACGCCTTCCACTTCACTACACCCCTGGAGCTCCGTTCAGGTCGCCGTTTGAACTCGTAGACATCGGCAATGTCGCACGACGAGAACTCCAACGCTGGACCATCCACGACACCTGCCCCGTCAGGAACCCCTTCCTGCTTGGTTACCACCCCTCAGAAGGATCCACCGGTGTTCGCTGGCCTTCGTGGGGACGACGTCGAAGACTGGCTGGAGCAGTACGACCGCGTCAGTGCACTGAACCACTGGGACGACCCTGCAAAACTTACTCGTGTCGCCTTCTACCTGACGGGTGTAGCCAAGACTTGGTTTTTCAACCACGAGTTGGACTTCGTCGATTGGACCTCCTTTAAGCACCAGCTACGACAAATTTTCGCGAACCCTTCAATCCGCTCCGACATCGCGAAAAAGAAATTAGCGGAGCGTGTCCAGCAAACCGACGAGTCATACACTTCTTACATAGAAGACGTCCTCGCCCTTTGTCGCCGCGTGAACAGCTCAATGACGGAGACGGACAGGGTGCGCCACCTGCTCAAAGGAATTGGCGCTACGGCATTCAACACCCTTGCAGTGTAGAACCCCACTACCGTCTCGGAAATCGTCGCCACGTGTCAGCGCCTTGATGAGCTCCATCTGCTCCGTTTGCAGCCTGACACATCTCATCTGAGCACAACCACTGACACCGAGCTGCGCAGCTTGATTCGTTCCATCATACGAGAGGAACTCCTCCATGCATCATGAGCGTGGCATGTAAATCATGACATACATGACATGCATGTCATGGTTTTCATCTTACCAACTGGTATTCATGTTCTTCATACAGTCACATCGCGCAATACCAATTTTGGTGTATATCAATCTTCTGAAACGGCCGCTAGCGCACCATGAGCGTGGCATGTAAATCAGGTCGTACATGACTTGCATGACATCATTTTCATGCTACCACCTTTCACTTACGTTCCTAATACGGTCGTGTCGCGCAATACCAATTTTGGTGTATGTCATGCAAGCGAAATGGCCGCGAATGCACCATGAGCGTGGCATGTAAATTATGACATACATGTCATGGATATCATGGTTTTCATGCTACCACCCGTTATTCATGTTCTTCATACAGTTACATCGCACAATACTAATTTCGGTGTATATCAATCAAGCGAAACGACCGCGAGTGCGTCATGAGCATGGCATGTAAATCATGTCGTACATGACATGCATATCATGATTTTCATGTTTCCACGTGTCAGTTATGCTCGTCATACAGGAATGTCTCGTCATACCGGTTTTCCTATATATCCCTTCATTTAAACGGCCGCAAACGCCCCGAGACCATGTCATGTAAATCATGCTGCACATGACATGCGCGTAATTATTTGCATGTTAGGACCTGTTATTATGTTCGTCATGAACTCTTGTCACGCCGTACCAATTTTGGTATATGTGAAATTAACGGAACGGCCGCAAGAGCCCAAAGGCCGTGGAATGTAAATCATGCTGTTCATAAAATGCGCGTCATGATTTCCATGATATGACCTGTCATTTATGTTCGTAATAAGGCCATGTTATGACACACCAATTTTGGTATACATACGATTAACGAAACGGCCAGGAGAGCACAAAGTCGTAGGCGGATAGATAGATAGATAGATAGATAGATAGATAGATAGATAGATAGATAGATAGATAGATAGATAGATAGATAGATAGATAGATAGATAGATAGATAGATAGATAGATAGATAGATAGATAGATAGATAGATAGATAGATAGATAGATAGATACGCTCAAAG
The DNA here is from genome assembly GCF_013339695.2 of Rhipicephalus sanguineus. Classification (NCBI taxonomy): domain Eukaryota; kingdom Metazoa; phylum Arthropoda; class Arachnida; order Ixodida; family Ixodidae; genus Rhipicephalus; species Rhipicephalus sanguineus. The sequence continues at coordinate 139,452,589 of NC_051179.1, read as the reverse complement.
TCGTAGAAGTTCGCTAAGAAATGCTTCGCATTTAACACAAAAGCGGCCATGTCATCTGCCGCTGCGGACATGAGATGATCCGGAAAACGTGTTCGCTTGCGGCGTCTGCACCGAGAGCGCAGCGTTGAAGAAACAGCTGCGACTGTGAGCGATCTCGTTGGAGTCGGCGTGAGCTTGGTGATGAACGTTAAAACGCAGATAAAGGAGAACCATTGAAATGTTTCCAGGGCCTCGCTAAAGCGCCCGCAAGTCGCGGGAAAGAGACGTCGCATAGAAGTGAACGACGAGTTCACGAAGTGCGCATCGCGGTGTTTGCGTGCACCGCTTTTTTCTCCGCAATGAGATTCCGACTGTGGCAGCAGTTGCATGAGATTTCAACGCTAGCGGCGATGCTACTCCCCTGAAGTCATGGACTGTGCTACGCCTGCTAGATGACATCGGGTTTAAGTATTAGAAGAGAGAGCGGAACTCGCTGCTGATCGAGCAGGGCGACATCGTCGCTTTGCAGCCGAGGTACCTCTATGACATCACCAGGTACAGGAAGGAAGATAGAAAAATCAAGTACCGTTTTGGTAGTGCAGATGAAAGGCCAGGACGCACTGATCTTACGCGCTAAAAAAAATCGAGTATTTGAGGAGTATTTCTACCACAAAACAATAATCGTCATCTGGCTTGCTGGCGTTTCCTTTCTTAAAAAGCCGGCTCTCATCTCTTTCCGAACAAGAATGCCATGTCACGCTGATAACGCGCGCGCCGTTCATGACCGGGAAGTGTCGGGACCGCGGTAATAACGCGATGAATGTACGCCAGTTGGATGACGATTATTGTTGTGTGGCAGAACTACTCCCCAAATACCCGATCTTATTTTCGAGTGTAGGCTCCCGCACTACCACTGTGAGCTCAATCCAGTTGAGTTCATATGGGCACAGATTAAACGAGGAGTGACAGCAACGAGTATCACATTCAGGCTGGCGTATGCTGCGGTACTCCTGAGAAATGAAGCTGACAAGAAAACAGCTGAACACACGGCATGTCGTTTTCATAGAATTAAAGCTCATGGCAGACGGTTGTGAAAGTGCGCATGTTCATCCTGTTGCTATACATCTCTGCAGAGACAACATGGATACTATACTCGGCGACAACTTATCTTGGCATTGGAGCGAAGGCTACGGAGGCGGGGCATCCGCACATTTGTGTTACTACGCAAGTAGTTCGGCATCTTGCAGCCGGTTCCAGTTCCAGTTTCGGTTTCGCTTGCTCGCATCGCTAGAGCGTTTAGCAGCATGTATACATGCAGAATGGGGCCATAGTGAAATTGTGATCAGTGTGCGTAGATGAACCTACCTACTGTACTGTATATTGTCACGGGTTTGTTACTTTAACGAAGGCAGCAGTGGGCGTGTCGAAGATGAAACTCTTTACAAGGTGCTCTTTATTTGGCCGAACTTGTGGGCGGGAAACGAGTCAGTCAGAGCGTCGTCCGTCAATAATTTTGACAAGTGGTAAAGCGTGTCGGCTTTATACATGTTCTATCGAATGTTCCAGCGTTATCGCTGGTGGCCACGTAAACTCTAGACTATTCGCGTACCGCGCGCAATCTTAACGCAAAGATATAAAACAATCGTGACGCTCCTGGAACATCGCATCGCGGTCTGCGCGGAGCATTCCAAACAGTCTTTGCGAGTGAAGCCCGAAGACAACAAAATAGGACGCATGGCTATATGATGAACGCCGCCAAGCGCACACCGCAGCCTGAATACGGTGTTTGCTCGATTGTAACGCGAGGGCGACTTTAGTAGCAGAAATTTGGAAAAAAAGCTCGCATTGCATTCGAATAAATACGGAATGCAAGTACCATGATGCCGCTGAATTGAGTTTAGATTTAAAGAGAGCTCACGCTTAATTAAAAAGAGAGTGACGCAGATTATTTTTTCAAGCTTCGCTGGTCACACACCTTCACAGAGCATAACGGCCACCGATGTTTTTCCATCTGTATATGCAGTATGTAACAGGTATTGTCCATAATTTCGATTGTCACTGGTAGAAAAAAATAAAGCATAAAAAACCGTTAATATCTTTTATTGCATTGCATCCAGGCGTCATATGAAAGAGCGCGAAAGCAAAAGGCAATTAATATATTTTACGGCACAAGAAGGCACATCGCGGACAAAAAGACCAAAAGTTCTTGTTGCTCTAAATCAGGATTTTCCAGAACCTTCGTTAACAAATCAGTCTTTTCTAATTCACAAATCGCTTTACATTTTTTCAAATTAATCATTATATCCGACAACAAAAGCATTTCCACATAGGCTTTCAAGCGCAAATAAGAAAGCTTTTCCGCGGTGGAGAATACAATATTTTGGGCACTCTGTGTCAACATATTGTTTTGCACTTATGGCACAGAACGTGATAACCATACCAACTTTTTGCGGACACTGATAACACTAGTGCACTTGTGACATAGAACATGATAACCATTACAATCTTTTGCTGGCACTCGATGTCAACATGACATTTTACACGTGTGAGTCACGACACAAAACATAACCATAACAACGTTCAGCTGGAAATCCATGGCAACTGAGATTTTGCGCTTGTGACCATAGGTCGGCAAAAAAAAAAAAAAAACTGGAGCTCACTTACTCAAGAAAAATATTTTGCTCCGAGAGCTCACTGTGACTCAGGCTCCCCAAATTTCCCTCATCCGGACTACCTAAACCTTTTCCGACCAGACTCACTCAAGCTCAAACTTTTTTTATTTAAATAGAAAAAAAAATAACATCAGAAGGTAGGCTACATTAGAGCCGGCTATCTCACCAACAAGAAGAAAGAGGCCATCACAAGAAAAATGGAAACAAATAAAAAATAGAAAAAGAAAAACAATCAGCTGAATTATGCAGATATGCAACATGCGTCATACAACTTCGCACTTGCAGAGTCCAAGGGCAGAGTCTAGCACATAGACGGTTGTACGTGTCACATAACACCTCGCATGCAGTCCACACAGCCAGTCTCCCATACAAGGACATATGACATGACTAGAAAGTATTATCAATAATACAATGCTATGATAGTAAAGAACCATGACAATCGTAAGCAGTTCATTAGGTCTGTATCAATTCAAAAATCCCAAAGAGCACTCATAGCCCGTCTTTGATTGCCAGGATTTGGCGATACTCCAAACCTTGCAAATTGAGAGTGGTCGTTTGTCAAGTCTCTTGAGTTGATCACTAAGTCGAAAATGCTGTTCTTCATATTTCGGGCATTCTATAAGGAGATGCTCCACTGATGCATCAAAATTATCACAATGGTCACCGGTATTGCTCGGCAGAATAACCACTTCTAATAAACAAATCTAAATACGCAAGAGTAGGAACACATTGATAACATGGAAAGCCAGGGTAGAAAACTCAGTAAAAGAGTAAATAAAACACAAAAATGCCTAGTGGTATCACAATTTCAGGTCCCATTGTGACAGAAATGAAACAAGGCAGCAGGCGCCATTGACATGAGATCAAAAAGAAAACGGAGCCTTATTTCGAACATTTCAAGTCTCAACTAAGCAATGTAGATCTCGCTGATGCAGCATATAACATTAACATTCACGACCAAGATAATCACATCCCAGCCACCGTGACGGTACTGTGCTTACATTACCTGGCCGCTGACACAAAAGGCTCATGTTTGAGTGTGTTGCATTTCAGTGAACGGGAAATGCCAGATGCCCGTGTACTTATATTTGGGTGCACATTAAACAAACTCAGAGGTCGAGATCTGTAGAACAACATCAAGCACAGCATGCCTCATAATCACAACGTGGTTTTGGCGCACAAAATCCCCACAGTCATTATCACATCACGATAACGTAACCAGAACATGCACGAAGTGCAACAAAGAGATCAGCAGATAAAATCACAATGAATTGAATAAGCGATAAAAATGTAAAGAAACAGCAGTGACCGGTAGTCCTCGGAAACAATATCGCAGTTTCTGGTTAGGTACATGTGCAATCATTTGCTCGAAGCATTTGCAAGGCACACATAGAGATGTCACGGCAGTTCATCAATTCCACTCATGTCGGAGCTGCTCGACTCATCTGAAGAACTTGAGTCTGTGCACAAAGATATGATGAGACTGTCTGTTTGGCTGTCTATAATGCCATCACGCTCCCATGCCTCATCCTCAAGCCTCATCACGTGAGTGCAGTCATGGAGCCAGTTCTGTTGGGTCACACTTGCGATTCCTTCCTGCAGCAGCTTCTCGACAGATTCAATCTTGAAGTCTGTGTTCCTTGAAGCAACATAGCCTTTGACTTGGCTCCATACAAGCTCTATAGGATTTAGCTCACAGTGGTAAGGAGGCAAGCGCACAACCTCATGCCCGGCAGCACTGGCAAGTTTGTCAACCTGGTAAGCAAGGAAAAGATGCTTATTCTGCTCAACGAGCTGCAGCAGTTCACTTTTCAGTTGGTCATCCGAAAAAGGAATATTTTTCGATATCAACCAGGACTGGATTTCCGCTTTTCTGGATGATGAGCTTGGTAGCTTTTCAACCTGAGCACTGTGATATGGCGCATTATCCATCACGATCACACTGTGTGGCTTGATGTTAGGTAGCAGCTGTTCAACAAACCATTTCTGGAAACGCGAAGCATCCATTTCTGTGTGGTAATCACCAGCGCCCTTCTTGGCACGGAAAACTAGGGCGGCTCCATCAACAAAGCCTTCTGCACTTCCAGCATGCAAAACGATTAGGCGTCCTCCTTTACCGCTCGGTGCACGGAGGCCAGTTGAGAGTCCTTGACGAAATGCGTCTTGCCGAGTCATCACGCTGGTGTCTGTCCAAACTCTCCCCTTTGTATGGCCGGCATTTACCCAGGTCTCATCAAGGTAGTAGATGGTCCTGTAAAAGAGAAAGCAGTCTTATTGTTAACAGCGCACTTTCACTACTAGGAGCCCATTAACAAAGCAGGCAGCCTTCATCCGAGGTTATGCCTTTGTTTAAGGGCAAAAAAATGTGCACTGACAAAACATATGTGAATACATATAACATAGATAAGCTGGCAAAACTCTCTCTGTGAAAGACTGAAACCAATGTTTAGGAAACTTGTTTCAGGCTGCCAGAAGCGTAGCCAGAGGGCAGCACTCCGGGCCTGTGCCCCCCTTCCCCTCCTAATTTTTTTTCTTCCACGGAATACAGAGCACAAAATGACACTCGACCACATAGTCCGGCCCGGCCCCCAGCTCAGACGAAAGTGGTGCCCCTCCCCCCCGTAAAAAATTTCTGCCTACGCCCCTGCAGGCTGTACATCAAAGCTGATGCTACCACGTCCCCAATCCCCAATTACGTGCGTAGCGTATTCGCTCAATAACATCTACAATTCCGAGAACCATCACTAGCTATTCCTTTCTCCAAGCCATTGAGATTCCTTGCCCCTACGCGGAAAAAACGGCAGTAAGTCTTCTCAAACGATGCTACGGGAAATGCTGCAATACACAACGCTGAGTTAAATCTACACCACATGCAACGGAATCCTCGGCGAATACTATTATTTACCGTACAAGCGCAAGCATGAACAGCCACCCTATCTTAATGGGGAATTTCGCTGCGACTTAAGTCAGGATTATGTAAGGCTTTCGATCACTCACGTCAATAGCACACGTTTGGCGATCACAAATGCAAAGCACACCTATTGTTTTCGCTAACCAGTAGGCACACACGCATGCTCACCACTCGCGTCAACTTTTTTACCAACAATCAGGCGTCGTGAACAGAAATTTTGCAGAAATAAAAAGAACGTAAGAACTTACCGTCGCTGCCTCCGCATTTCTCGGATGGTGCGGAGGTACTTTCGACGCCAAGCAACGATATCGTCTCTCTCTAGCAACGCGGAATTCCTTGTTCTTTTCCGGAAGGCGAACCCCAAGTCGTTCAGCATTCTTTGGATCGTACGAGTGCTGATGGTCGGCATGTCCATGTCAGGGTCGCTGATCACGTCGTTGCGTAGCTTCTCTGCCGTAGGTATTTCATTGCGCATGAAGTAGCTGTGCACTTTGCGACGCAGTGCTGCCAACGCAAACGTGTCATAGCGTAGGAGCCGCGTCTTTCCAGTGATGCGCTTCTCAGCTTGGCCCGAGAAAGTCAATTTCTTGCGCTTTGGGGAGGCAAGTGGGGCCCGCAGAGCTTCAGCCTTGACCCGCTTAACTGTTCGCTCGCACACTCCGGTGAGCTCGGCGACAGTCTGGCACACTGCATTTGTAGACAAGTCAGGCTGACGGCGCCTCACTCCAGCGTAGACGTTGCAGATAACTTGCTTGGTCTGTTTTGATAGCCACTTTTTGTCACATTTAGTGTACAGCTTCTTCGGAGAACGAAACGGCGAGTTTGCGGCCGCACACGCTTCAGCCGGCATCACGGACGCCATGTTTACTGAAAGAGCAGGCGTGAGGAAAACGCGGTGCTGCCCAAGAAATAAAAAAGACAGAAACAAAATTTAAGTTTACAATAACTTTTTTTTTACGAACGGCTTCCCATACTCGTTCTCTTTTTATAATGAATAAATCTTCATTTATTTGAGCTAGGTAACTTTTCGAATTAGAAAATAAATATAGGTACTATTTCTTGGCGCGCGCGCATGCAGGCACTTTGCCTCCGTAGCTTCCACAGTGGTGCCAAGAAAAGTTGTCGCGGAGTATAGGCGCTTTTAGCTGACCGATTCTGCGGTCCGTTCCCCGTTCCGCTCAAACGCTCAACGTTACGGGAGCGCAACGCGCGTTTTTGGTTTTAGCCAAGCGTCTTTCGGTCAAGGCAAGCGCGACGCCACCTGTGCATGAAAGTCACAAGTACGTTGAAAATGGAAATAAAAATTGTACTTGTCTTGCAGCAAGAAAGGAAATTCTGTTTTAAAACAGAGTGAATTGATTTATTTTCGATTTACGGTGGTGCTTGACGCATCAGCCTTTTTATTTTTTTGTCACCTTGCTTAGCGCTGGACTGCAATGTAAACTACAATTATCCAATCTTATGTGCATGGTGCCTTCATGCTGTTAGGTATACATTGTGCCCGCCCAAGTTCCGCTGTGTTCTCCTGTACCCTTTGTGTATAGCGCGTACTCGTAGACTGAAGGCTGCATTGCTCATACCGGATACAATCCACACAGCCCAAAGGGTAGCTTTGTTCGGAGTAGAGGCACTATGCATAATACTTCGTGCAACTGCAGTTCTTATTTAACGACAGCATCTTGTGTGACTTATTGCGTTAATTACACTGAGCAGTACGATTATAAACTCTTGAACCCATTTTCTTAACTGCTGAGATACAGCAGGCCCGTAATTCTCTGCCTGAAGTGCACATGCATCCAGGTAGAAGGGTATTCCATTTCGTTAAAAACTGAGCAGCTGCTTATGTTACAGAAATAAATATTTACGTTCGAAGGTATTGGATTAATAATGCTGGAAAAGGCTCATTTTCCGCTCCAAAGCGGTGTTTTATCTGCTCCAGAAGTTGGACTTAATTTGCTTCGATCAATGACATCACTGAAAGTGGGAGTGAACCCGGAGATGCAAAGGTGGTGTTTTCTTTATTGTGAACAAGGGTACAGATACGGTGACGGTGCGGCACAAATGCCTGGACATCATCTGGCTCTTGCACAGTGGTTTCATCTTGTCTGTTGTCCACCGGCACTGCAGCGTCCCCACTCCCTTGGACTGGTGGCTCAGGTTCCTCATCTCCAGTCATTTTCAAGGGGAGTGATGCCGGTGACTGGTTTTCTGCAGCAAAATAGAGGGCAATGCAGTGAAATTTTTAAAAAATTCTTACCCAGCGGAACACTGTTGCAAATAAGCGATGAAATCTCGCAATGAGGAAATCACTTCTGGTACAACATACTTCTCGTCCTGTGTGGAGCTGGTGTGAAATTTAGGTTGCGCATAACGCATTAAGCTGATATTGAGTTTGACAAACATTGAGAAAAGCAAGTGAGAATGAACGATGTCTACGCACTCGCTCGTCCCCCTTTCTCACGGCGCTTCAAAAACCATAAATTTAGATTGAGTGCTTTCGACTCTCTGAACACTGCTAGGAACAGGCACCACGAAATGGGAAGCAAAACGTAATGCTCACATAACCCACAGCCATGAGAATACAGCCAGCACTACAACACTGAAAAACATTTATGAGAACAACACAACGTTAGCAGTTTTTCGCAAGAATAGAACATCAACATGACATCACGCATCGCCAAATTCTCTGGTGTCACTATGTTGTCCTATTACATCACGTCACATTACGAATTCATCAAATAACATCGTCCATTTGCATTGCCTCTGTGATCGGTGCACCAATCAGGAAGGCAATGCAACGCAATACCAGAATCCTATCACCAAGTGCAGCAGAGAAAGGCCGGCGTTATAGTTGGTGAAAATTCTTCCGTTCCAGACCTAGCAATGCAAAGTATGAGTTAGCTCAGATGAGCTCACGCAGTATGGACGCTTACCCCCGTATTCAGAAGCGCTTGAACTTAGACACCGCTTTCAAGCAGCACAAACGCGTTTCAAACGCGGTGCCCTGGGGCGGCGTTCAGCGCATTGCCCTGTGGCAAGTCAAACTAAAGAGCGTTTCTGAACAGGCGGGAGAGTGGCTGCGGTTAAAAGCTAAATTGTTAATATTGTACATGAAATCGCTTACTTGCGAAGGTATGCGGAGTCCTGTTGACGGAAGCACCGAAGAAGCAGCTCGAGACGCTCCTTCATGGCCCGAAGTGTCAGCTCTCGATGTATCGCTTCGTAGAACGTCATCCCACATGCGCGGATATTCAAAGGGATTGGCCGCGATGACTTCTCGGAGAAGCCACAGATCCTCGTGTATCCTGAAGTGCCACCATGTTTTGCGTGTTGGCCGAATAACCGCTGTTTTCCGAGCAGCGCGGACTCGCGGCACAAGAGGCTGCCATTTTGGTTGTTTCTTCTCGTGTCACGTGATCCCTCGCTCGACGGTCCGGTCACACGCTCAGCGCCTGACCGTCTGGCGCATGCGCAGTGACGCCATCACCGACTGGCTGAGCGGAGCGGGAGGCGAAATACGGTCAGCTAAAAGCGCCTACTGACAGTAATCTATCTGATGTCGTGCCGCTTGAAGATGTGTAAGGCCGCACCTTTTCGCCATTATACCGTACCTGCGCGCCCTTCAGTTTGTGTGTAGTGCTGAGTTTAGCTTAAACATGTGTTTCCGTAGCTGAAGGAACAAGCAACTCCTTCAAACGGTAATGAAGACAAGACGTGCTGTTTGTGTGCTTCATTATTAATCTATAATCAAGCGTTTGACGAACAGTCGTCTGGCGAGGGAACATACTTGTGCGATAAACATGAAAACAAACAAGGCATTGACGTTTCGGGCACCGGACGGATCACTGTTCACAATGAAAATGTCAGCGTGGGCATGCGGTTATTTATAGGTCAAGTTGCGCAACGTGCGGGTGTATATCTCCGGCAGATTGCCTTTTGTCCTGTTCATCGTGCGGTTAGTCGACTGAATCTAAAAAAAGATTATAAAAGCAGACAGGTAGATACGAGGTAGACGGGGTCTTTCCGTTGCGATAATAGCTGCTGCGTCCCAGTCAATACTGTAGCCAGTTTCATTGTGGTGTTCGCCGAAGGCGTTCGCAGTTGTGTAGCCGTGGGCGACGTCATTTGGTGTTGTTTCAAACGCCGTTTGTAATTCCCGCTCTCGCCGATGTACGGCACGTCACATTGCCCGTACGGTATCTTGGACATACCTCCCGGGAAGTCCGTGCGCTTCAGAGAATCATTCGTGTGAACAAGCTGTTGTCGTAGTTTTTCAGTAGGCACGTGGGCTATTTGAACACCATAGCCTGCAAGCGCCTCACATGTTCCCGCTGCGTAAGGAGTCGCTGCGCGCTTCGCCTTTCCTTTTTCTTTTGCCGTTTCACGGCGGAGCTTTGCTACATTGCGCTCCTGAGTCCTGAGCAGCTGACTAGGGTAACCGTTCATAAACAGGTCCCTTCTCACAATCTGCAGCTATTGCGTAAGTTTTGTAGGGATGGAGCAGACAAGGATTGCCCGGGAATATAGTGCCACGGCAACGGGTCTCTTTTGTCCGATGGAGTATGCCGAGTCTGAGCTGAGGTATTTTCCCGTGTGCGTCGCCCTTCTGTACACACTTGTTTTTAAGCCACCAGAGGTTCTCTCCACAAGGACGTGAAGAATGGGAATTCGACCACTGATTTCCTCGTCCACCTCGAACTTTATGCTCGCCTTGAAAGAGTTTGGGTACTTGAGAAACTGTGCTGTGTGTTGGCGACGGATGATACAGAAGGAAACGTCCATGTATCTTAGAAAAAGCCTTGATCGCGTCGCGAATGAGGAAAGAGCAGCACGATCGAGATCGTCTAATGCAATGTTGGTGAAAAATACGGACACGGATGCGCCCATTGCTGTGCCGAACACCTGCTTGAAGTATTGCTTGTTCAACACGAAGTGTGTGTTGTCAAGACAAAACTTCAGAAGGCGGCAGATGTCCTGGACTTCAAAAGATGTACGTCGGGGTAAAGAAGAGTCCGCTTGGAGAAGTTTCTTGGAGCATTCCACAGCATAATCAACGGGCACAAAAGTAAACATTGACTTCACGTCCTATGATACCATAACCTTATCGTCTTACTGGCGTAATTGATGAGGAATAAACACCCAGTTATCGCCAGCTGCCGCAGTCACTGGTGTGAGAACAGGCGTGTGAAGCAGCGTACACAACAGACGCTGGAGGGACGAAACGGCCGAACGCGCAACGCTTCACGCGCAAGACAAAATACCCGCACAGTATTATGACTACTGCTTTGTATCACACAGGGTATTGAAGCGCCGATTAACGGCGCAAATATTCCAGTGCATGCATCGGCGGCTGTTTCCAGGCAGCGACCAGTGCTTACGAAGCAGGTGAAACACCACGGCGAGCGTCGTTACCGAACACTGCACACAACACACAATTGCAAGGATTTTCATCGAATTCAAATTCGGATACGAATGAACGGCACTAAAGTCAGCTTGCCAGAGCGCGATCTCACTCATGACGCCGATGAATTGTCGCGAACAGCAGAGGCGGCCATTTTGGTTGAGGTCCGGAAGCGCGGACGTGGACGCTTTTCGATTCCTCTCGGGAGCGCGGCGCGAAGGCAGTCGGCCACGACGTCACGATGACGCCATTTGCTGGAGGGGGGTCCTTTGACGGCAAGAAGCCGCACTGCTCGACTTGTAACCGAGTGTAGAAGTTGTGTTTCAAACTCATTTGCTTTATTGGAGACCTGGACTAAGTCATAATTGCCACAATTTTCGAGTTGCCTAGCAGACACCAATATTTTAAGACGGAAAGCTGTGATAATAAACGCGTTGAAGAATAGCCATCGGCAAACAAATGTCGCTTGAAGGATGTTGATGCTGATAATGAAAGCGTTCAAGTAAAACATAACGAGGAACGCATTTATAATGACGATGAACGATGATAATGGCGATGATGATTAACGCTTTGAAGCAGAACTTTAGGCAAGGGAAGGCACCTTTAATGGCTCAGGATAATGTTGATGTTGAAAGCGTTGCGCATGAGGGCAAACGAGTCGATGATGACGTTAATGAAAGCTAATGACGAACGTGTTCAAGCATACCCGTTATCAGTTAGAGGCCCCATGAACGAATATGATGATGGTTGCACTGATGATAAAGGCGTTGATTATGATAAGTGGTGATGGTGACAATGATTAACGCGTTGAGACAGAGCCGCCGGGAAGCAATGTTCCCATGTGCGATGAAGTATGATGATGGACCTAGTGTACCTGGTGTTCCCAGGGTCCACATATGTAGAGACTTCTTTTCTTCTAGAAATAAACCTAAATTTTCCAGGCACACGGGATACTTACCGAAAGCACCCGACAACTGGACATAAGCTATACCCAAACAATAATTTGTTTTGGATGCAGATAAGGCACTTCGATGTTTCACTAATTTCCTAGCTGCCGATGGTAACATCGTGGAGGACCCGACAGCCATCGATCCCAGTTATAAAGCGATCCTGCAGTATTACAGGGAACTTAGGGGACTCTACCCAGCACCGTACAAGAACCTTTCAGCCGGGGATTCTGCGGCGTTACGTAGGCTCCAAACGGACACATATACAAACATCCATAGAATACACACGTACTACCCCACAGCATACAGGGACATATGCTCGTGGTGTGGGAGCACACCGACGCTCTACCACATCACATGGGAATGCAGGGCTCACACCGAAGAGCAAGAGGAGGATGATACGAGACTGAGGTGGGAGGCATTGTTGTCCAGCTCTTACCTCGGGGACCAGCTCAGGCTTGTCCGGAGGGCCGAAAGGATTGCGAGGGCCACCGGTGGCTTGGAATAGGGCCCGACCACCTGGCGTTGCCATTTTCTAGAGACAACTAAGCCTTTTTCGCAAATAAATATTTGTTCTTCTTCCATGTATTCGGGTTACTTCCTCTCTCATGTGTGTTGTACTTGCATACATGAAAAATTTTTTTCTTGCATTGCATTGCATTGCATTGCACCAGTTGCATTGGCCCCATGGTCAATGCAACTGCATTGGTCATGGGGTATAAAGGGTTAACCAACGCAAGTGAAACCAGTCTGCTTACGACACAATATGTTCAGGCCTATGGGGTCGAATTTTTTTGTGGTGTTGCCTCTGAATGCCTGAGCAGCGGCATCTAAACCAATCGCTGGAGGCCACCTCGATCTGGCCTAGCCGATGTTAAATTAGACAGAACGCACAAGGCATCTCGCCCAAGCTCCCCATCACCGCCTAGCCTAGGGGTCTCACACACGCGGCCCGGAGACCTTTCGCTAACGGCCCGGCCCACACATGACTGTCCTCGTCTCATATCTTTTTTAGGCGAATGTAATGGGTACATCATCAAACGATCATCAAACGCGAAAATTTACCCGCGGCGCTGGAAGAAACATCATTGCGTGATGACGGCACCAAATGACGTCTCAATGACGTCATAGGTCGCCCTAATTTGTGACGTCTCACAATGACGTCATTGCATGATATTTCCACTTTGTCCAAAAAGGGCTGCAGCCACGGAGGCAGTCGAAAACGAGGTGAGGCGCAGAGAGCTTGCAATGCCTCCAATCATGGAGGCCGGACAAAACCACGTTAGGCGCAGAAAGTTTTCGTAGTGTACCGGCAGAGGACCAGTGCAGAAGAAGAAGATGGCTTTCGCTTTCAAGGCTCCTGTAGGCGAATGTATGAGGGACCTTGCGAGTTTTTTTTTTTTTTGCAACGAGGCTGTCGTAGTCTACGCTTTGCCGTAGGAGTAGTCGGCGTCCGCAGAAAACTACCAGCGGCTATGTGCCATTGGCTAGGCGCGCACCTTTCAAATTCAGCGGCGGATTTATGATCATTTATTTATTTGGTTTGAATACATGGAAAACACGAAGATACAGAGGAAATAGGGAGGGAACAGGCTGACAACTGCCACCTAAAGGGGCACAACGCCTGCCTGCTCATTTGGGAAAGGGGAAAGAAATATAGGGGAAAGGAGGATAGGGGGGAAAGAAAGAGCGTGATATCGATAGCCAGTCAGACAGACTTGTGCGCTTTCCTAACCACGCTTGATATCGGTAGAATATCGTATAGGCTCGCGCGTATTGACGTCGCCGTGGCGATGACGCAGCGTTACCAGCTTGCGAAACCGAAGCCAAACGTTAGCGGAGAACCGACATCTCCGAACTGCGAGTTGGTGATGCTGGCGCAGTTCGCCGGCGGAGAGCAGAAGACTCTGAAACCCGAATTCGCGAAGCTAATGCAACGTGGCAACGAAGGGTGGTTGTCGCCACTACTCAGGGCAGCGGGAACCACCGCAAGGAATGCCGCAAGGGGGATTATAGCGCGTACACAGCTTCCCGGTAAGACCAACTTCGCGAAGTGAATGCGCGTAGATTTTTATATGTTCCTAATAAGTATGTTCATGAGAATTCAACCCGCAATGAACAGCTGTCCGCATCAGAAACGACTTAGCGGGCAAGGCCGACTTCCGGTTTTTTCTTGGAACCTTTTTTTGCCTAAGAGGTAATTTCGTAGTGTAGTGGCCCAATTTTCCTGACAATACATCCTTCCCCGCACTGTGTCGACAGGCTGCTAGGCTCATAGCCATGTTCGGAAGTAGCTACTTGCGCGAACACCTGTACCTGTTATTGCAGAAGGTGAATAAGTGATGTCGAGGATGACTGATGAACACCTGCGATTAACCATGAGCATCAACACATGAAGGCCAAGCATCAAGCCAGCGTGTTTAGAAGTTTTTTAGAACTTTTTTAGAAGTTTTCGAAGTTTTCAGAACTTAAAAGTTTTGCGCTTGACAAGAAATAACGTTTTGTGACTTTTTTAAATGGTACTCACGTTTGTTTCTCGTCTGTTGCAATTAATAACGTTTTCTTATAGGCTACACATACGTAACTGGTCTCAAGCATTTTTTTTTTCGCGGGGCACCAAATGCGGTAACTATGTGTTGAAACATAATTGTGGAATAAAAGCTACATATTTCAGAGTCGTCGTTCAGGTTTCCGCGACGCTGGAGAACAGTATCGATATATTTCTCGACACCTGAAGTCAAATCCCCTTTAGAAATGACCCACATATCAGATATAGGAAAGGCCGTCATTCAAATGCAACGTTAACTGACATCTTGTTCACAAACTGAGAATACGGAACCCAATAAAGCGGTTCCCATCTTGTTTTTACAAAGAAGGTAGATCCTTGAAAAGGGTTCTAATTGAGCAGGGTCGGCATCAACAGTTAATATGCGCCCTGCTCATTGTGTTCTAGAAACTGAATTTGCAATCGATCTCGCAGTTGCTCAGCAATCTCTTGGAAGAAAATACGCCGGTGTGTTAATATTGCAGAGTAACGGTGGCTCTTTTATTTTTGCTTTATTCATTACGTGTCAAAGATACAGGAGTAGTAGAACAACAGCTTTAGTTATTAGCATACTCGACAAACGCATTACAGCTGGAGCGTTTAATATTCAGGCTCTTTAGAAACAGGACGTAGAAGCGAAAGCGCTCGTGCGTTTTCTTCAGCACAGACTCTGCACTGGATGAATGTTAATAACACAGAGGGACCGGATGCCGCCGAAGGAAATATAGACACACGATAGCATATACATGAATGCACGCATACAAAGTTCGAACGCTTGGATCACGACAGCTCACATTAAAAAAAAAAAAACATGAACATCTAACAGCGGAGTAACAATAACCGCTTTAAATATCGCAGAACGAAGGCGAGACGGCACACTTCAAAGTGGGAGAACCACGAAGTTCACGTCGCTCGCACAACTTGAAGCTATACGAGCACCAACTACTTACTTGGCCAGGCATCGACCACCCTGTGGAGCCCATTGAAAATTTTGGAAAGAACGTTGGTAGTCCGATTGTTAAGGGTGCATAGCATAGATCAGTAGGCGACTGTGGTGTTACGAGGGCACTGTCGAGTTGATGCTTAGCTGAACGATTTCACCTTCGGTAGTCAGCTACTCCAGAATGTTGGCGTTCTTATAGGTATGGATCACTCCATTTGTTTGAACGTCTAAATTATGATCGAGTCGAACATGTGCGAAGTGCGTGCAAGTTCATTCGTTAGCAGGTTTGAAGTGTTCAGGTTGTATGATAAATTATGTACAGGCGAAGGCAACAGCGGACGTAAGGGCTCACTTCAAATCGGCAGCCTCTGAGAAAAATATCACCCAACACATTTGCAGAAAAAACAGCAAGAAAACAACGCTAAGTGTACCCATTCCCTCTCAGAGTATGGACTTCTTCGACTGCTGAAGAAATCACTAGAAATCGAGGCCTATTGGTTGTCACGTAAAGAGGACGTGTGGGTAATTCGGCCAGCCCGATTATTTAACGTTTCTTTTTACTGGGTCGAATGTTTTTTATTTTATTTTACTGCGACATAGACTTGCCCTGAAGGCATAATATTTTGCGTATAATGCGTCTCACATGTGCACTGTTACGCCGCGGTTGCGTACGAGGTGGAGCACTGTCTTGTGGGGTCTGCTGTGTATCCAGTGGGCATATCTCGTGGTGTCAGTGTAGCGAAGACCGACTTGCAGGAGGTGACGGGAGCGTTCCGACTGTAACGCTTGGTATGTCCACATAACATAGTACGAATCTGCTTGCCTCACTGGAACAGAGCAGTAGGGACACGTAGTACCTATAGTCGGCGGCAGCCTCAGAATAAATATAACCTCCGCCCACGAGGCTGCATTACTCATATTTTGCATGCCTCCGCGCAACAGACGAAGTAATTCCTAAATAATAGTACTCATTTTCAGGCATATAAGCATTACCTTGCAATACTGCAATGAAATTGAAATAAAGAAAGGAAACCTGGATAAAAAAATATGTG
The DNA here is from genome assembly GCF_013339695.2 of Rhipicephalus sanguineus. Classification (NCBI taxonomy): domain Eukaryota; kingdom Metazoa; phylum Arthropoda; class Arachnida; order Ixodida; family Ixodidae; genus Rhipicephalus; species Rhipicephalus sanguineus. The sequence goes on along the minus strand of NC_051179.1, from coordinate 139,436,139 downwards.
AAGGCATGGCGTGCAGAGTCAGCTTAACCATTTATCTGCTGTTTAAATCGCACCCCCACCATGGTCATCTCGAAGTAAATGAAGTAGTATTGTACATCTCAAAGGAGATGTTTCTGCGCATTCCGCATGGTATTGAAACAAAGAATGCCAGATTTAACGTACAATTTAAAATAAAGGAATTATTTTTTAAGTTTGCACAAAACAAAACAGGGACATCGATCACATTTAATAAGGCCGTTTGTAATTTTTAAACAAATTTTCTTCGTTCAGCGAACTGGGAGCGCAGAAAAAGACACAAAGGACGAAGCGAGGAACCACATCTCCTGCCTACTGCCTGAACTCGCTCTCCTGCCTGGACTGGGCCTCTACATCAGCGGTGTCTTGGTGCATCCTCCCGGGGGGTGTGGCCAGAACGGGCGGTGCTGAATTAGGCACAGAAGCCTAATGTCTGTCTCGTCTCCCGGCCAGGCACATGCTGCCTGGTCGGCCTCGCTTGCTCCTAATGACTTACCCATTGACATCTTTTTGCGCAGCGGTCTGAGAACCGTTCCGGTGGCCTTGGTACCAACAAACGGGGATTCCATTCGTATGAAGAACCCAAAAAGCACCCAGGAAGAACTCCGGAAGGCGACTGAACACTTCCAATTGATCACCGAGGTGCGCCAGTTCGGTCGTGGAGGTATTTTGTGCAGTTCACCAGACCAGGCCTGTGTTTCAGATCTCCTCAAATGCACTACATTTGCATCTCTCCCGGTGAGCTGTTTTATACCTCCTCATTTGGCCTGTGTGAAAGGCTTAGTTCGTGGGGTAGACTCGAGCCTTTCTCCGTCAGAAATTTTAGACATGTTCTCTGTAGCAGGAGCGGTATCAGTTTTCCGTTGCTCGCGCACAGTTGACAACAGAAAGATCCCGTCTGAGTCGGTGATAGTCACGTTTGCGGGTACGACTAGACCAACAGAAATCAAGGCGTGGCCACTGATATATCGGGTAGAACCAATGTCTCCTCGTCCACTGCAGTGCACTAAATGCTGGCGTTACGGACATTCCATCAAGGGATGCAGGTCAGTTGTCCGGTGTCAAATGTGTGCAGGACAACATAGCGCTATTGACTGTGCAGCACTGGAAAGGTTTTGTTGTCTGTGCAGCGGCTCTCACGCAGCTGATGATGGTAGCTGTTCTGCGAGGGCCCAGGAAATTCAAATAATGGAGATCATTGAACAAAAGAGATGTTCTAGACGTGAGGCTAGAATTGCCATTGCGGAACGGTCTCGTGGGTACTCCAGTGCTACGACTCGCTTTACTCAGGGTATCGATTCTTCCCTCTCAGAAGTAATAGCCTCCAGCATTGAAAAGACGATGACAAAAGTAATGGAAAACCTCTTTATAACACTGACAGAATCATTGGCACAAATAGTGAACGCGCAGATGTCTCAAATCCTCCTGAATGCTAACCATCCAGCTGCGACCTCTCCACTTTCTCTGTCAAGTAAGGAAATTAGTCCAGGGTCACGGGACTCAGCCTCCTTGGAAACCAGCCGCAAGATAATAATAGCTGCTGAAGAGGACTTAAACTCTCCAAAAGCCGGTCCGTCGAACAGTAGCCGTAAGGTAATTATACCCGTTGAACACGATCCAGATTGGAGCTCCGATTCAGGTTCCCAGGACTCACAAATGGAACTGGAATCTCGAAACATGAAACGGCGTGCGTCGCCTGGAGCGCAGAGTTCTCCAATGAGCCCAAAAGTTAAGAGTAAAAAACACCAAAAGGAAACCGCATCAAAAAGAGATTTCTTGAAAGATAGTATACTGGAGAAGGCAGTGAATACTGCCGGAATTTTGACACAATAGGCGGCTTAAAAGTTTTGCAGTGGAATTGCCGATGAATTTTTTCTGCAGCTACTGATTTATTTTACATGTGTAATCAACATTCCCCTGATGTTATTCTTTTGCAAGAAACTTGGCTTTCGAAAGAAAAAAGTTTTCATCTTAAAAATTACCGCATATTTCGTTTAGACCGGCCCTCTCGGGGTGGAGGATTAGCAGTATTTATTTCTTCACAAATTGCTCATCGAGTTAAAATTACATGTCGAATAATGAACTTAGAAAGTGAAATTTTAGCTTTAGATATCTCTCTTCCGGGATGTCTTCCGTTTTCGTTAGTCAATGCATATTTTCCTACAGGTGTTCAAAATTCTACTGTTATTGATTCGGTGATATCTTGTTGCAGGAAAGAAATTATATTGGCAGGAGACTTTAATTCTCATCACATTTCATGGGGTTTTAAAACAGACATGAGTGGCAAGCGTTTGTGGGATTTGGTTTCCAAGAATAATTTATCATGCATTAACAAAAGAACCCCCACGTTAGTTTGTAATCAGTCCCGTTCTGTGTTAGACCTTACTTTCTGTAGTCCTAGCCTCTGTATTTCTACATGGTCTACATTGAACTCAGGTACAAGTAGCGACCATTTTCCTATATTGTTTGAGCTTGTATGCCCATTGACTTCAGTAACCTGCCATTCGATTACTCACGTAAATTTTAATACATTTCAAAAACTGCTACGTGCGGCTTTGTCGAAACGGACAGACGAAAATGATGAGAAAAATCCCATGAACTTTAGTGATATTGTCAAAGAATCGTTAAATAAATCTAAGTTCACAGTAAAGGTCTCTAAACGAGTTTCTTTAAATCCTTGGTGGAACTCAAATTGTTCACGTGATTACAGGCTAAGAAAAGCTGCGTAGCGAAAACTGCTTTACAACCAATGTCCTAGAAATTGGATGGATTATAAATATGCGGCTGCAGTTTTTAAGAGGACGGTCGCCACTGCGAAGGAGGGTTATGATAGCCAACGTTCAGAGTTCCTTTCGAAGCCTGGCAACAGAAAACCCCTTTTTAAATTTCTTAGATCCAAAAAGGTAATCCCTTCCCCCATAAACATCGAATCGGTAGTTTCAACGCAAAATGAATTGGCTAGTTTTCTTGAAAATATTGCTAAAGGACTTGAAAATCGCTTGACGACTGCTTGTTCATACCTTTCACGGTCCCCTGTCAAAAGTGATGACTTTGAGGAGGTCACTGCTTCAGAACTAGCACAAGTTGTGCAAATCTTACCTAATTCTGCGCCAGGTCCTGATGGCATTACTGCATCAGTAATAAAAATCATACATAAGGTTTCGCCCCAAGATTTACTTGAAATCGTTAACCACTCTGTTAGAAATGCTTGGATCCCACCTGATTGGAGAATTGCGAAAATAATTCCTTTATTAAAAAAGCAAGGCTCTGGATATACTTTAGATAACATCAGGCCTATTTCGCTCACTTCTAATCTGGTAAAATTAATCGAACGAATATTGCACATTCGGATAGATAATTGGTTGAATGAACACATGATCTTGAGCCCATGCCAAATTGGATTCAGGCGGGGTTGGTCCATTTGGTGTGCCCATGTTGACTTATAAAGCAGGATACAACTAGCCCGTGATCAGAAATACTTTGCCGCTTTAGTTACTCTGGATATTGCAAAAGCTTATGACAGTGTAGAACATGTTAAATTAATAAATTCACTTACATACGTAGGTCTACCACATTACTTCGTTGCATGGGTACACTCCTTTTTGAAAGACAGAAAGTTTTATTGCTCTCAATCTGGTATATCTTCTTTAAATTATAAACAAACTAGAGGTCTTCCCCAAGGATCGGTATTGTCTCCACTACTATTTAATATTTTATTAAGTACCATTCCTATTCAACAGGGCGTACAGGTATATGTATACGCCGACGATATTGCATTTTTTGCTACAGCTGCAGATATACATACATTGTATCAAAACTTACAGATGTATATGAACACTCTTGAAACGTGGTTGGAAGGCATTAATCTGTCCTTGAACATTAGAAAAAGCGCAATTGTAATTTTCCCGCTCAGCGTTCCCGTTCAAATTTCGGTACTTTATCGCCAAGACGCTATCCCGCAGGTGGAATCGATTAAGTATTTAGGGGTTATTTATACTGAAAAACTTAATTGGGGTCCGCATATCGAAACTATGGCAGCTAAAGGAGCTCGTGCGGTAGGGATGCTTCGTAGGCTCAGCAATAAGCGGACAGGATTACGACGTGATGTGCTTCTTATGATTTATTGCATGTGTATTCGCCCGATATTGGAGTTCGGCTGCGTCTTGTTTTCTGGGGCACCTGCCTACAAACTTCGGCCATTAGTTCTTCTAGAACGCGAATCACTACGTTTATGTCTTGGGCTTCCTAAATTTGTTGCGAATAATATTTTATACAAAGAAGCGCGCCTGCCTTCTCTTCTTACACGCTTTCACATCCTGACAGTACGTACCTTCCTAAAGATATATGCATCACCCCTGAGGAGGTCGCAGTATGTTTTTATTAATCAGCCGATGTCATTTTTTAACCATCAGTGGTCTATATTACGGTGTCCACAAGTCATTTTCGCACAAAAACTCTTGGCAACATTACAAGTGAACCTTCGGGAAGTACTTGTGTCGAACAGATCTGTGCACCCAATTAAAATACAATTCGATGACATATTTCCTAAGAAATGCAAAGACTTACCTAATAGATACATAAAGGCCATTTTGGAAGACCATTTGTCAAAATTAGATACAAACATCGTAATAGCTACTGATGCTTCAGTTTGTGAAGAAAAGGCAGGAGTGGGAATTACATCATTATCTTTGGATTGGTCTTTCTCAATTCGTTTGCCTGATTTTACACCTATTTATCAAGCGGAATTACTTGCAATCATACTAGCTTTACGTAAATTACCCTTATCTATAACAGAAGTAGTCATTTTAACAGACTGTCTGTCTGTTTGTTCTTCATTGACGGCACCTAACATGTCATGTACCTTAGAAGTATTTTATTCTCTTGTCCCAAGACATTTACGTTTATTCGCTTGGTGTGGGTACCAGGTCACAAAGGTTTAACCCTCAATGAATGTGCGGACGCGCTTGCAGTTGCATCACGTGATGGTCCCGTCATTTCTATTTTACCGACGTGGTCCTTTGTCTCTTCGGCGCGATTTGAAAAGTTTGCCACGTCGGTTGACATTGGTAAATCTCCTTTGTCAACATCCGAATTCCTTCACCTTGACTTTTCGTGGAAAAATCGATGGTGCTCCAGCAGAAGGGCAGAAATATCTATCACCAGACTACGATGCCGAGTTCCCCCACTGAACTTTTACCTGCACAGGTCTGGTCTGTCTCAGACACATTTATGCCACCACTGCAACGAGAGTGAATCTCTGCACCATTTCTTTATAACATGCAGATTGTACAAAAATCAAAGAAAAAGACTGCTAGAGGAACCCCTCCGAAGGATGGGATTAAATTTATCCCTTCCGATGGTTCTTTCCTTTGGAGCAATTGAATTGGGCCACAGCCACAGGAACGTTTTCGAAGCCGTATGCGATTTTCTACGGGAGACAAAGCGAATTGCTTATTAGGTTATTTAATTTTATTTTATTTTTCATTCATACTGACTTCAAAAATATATATATATTTTTTTTTCTAATGTTTTTCTAGCCTTGAATATTAGTGTGAGTTTTTCCTTACATATCCTTTTTACAAACATATTTGAAATGTAAAACAATTGTATCTCAAAAATAAGGTGCCGCCCGTTTCATGGCCGATCCCCCGCAGTGGGTTGCGCCAGGTTGCCAAGGTCCAACCAACCAACCAATAAGACGAGCGCTCACTAACAACTGATTTATTTTCCACATCGGAAGGGCACATTTACACACAAATTGCGCATGTCAAAAAAGATTATGACGACGGCATGAACAGCCGTGGAAAATAAATCAGTTGTTAGTGAGCGCTCGTCTTATGTGGTTCCTCGCTTCGTCCTTTGTGTCTTTTTCTGCGCTCCCAGTTTGCTGAACGAAGAAAATGAATTACCAACTGGCCCACCTTTCGATCCTCCTGCAATGTATTTTAAACAAATCTTTCGCCGACAGTTTTCTTCGCTGCATGCTGTAACTATGGCAACTGTGACTCAAAGCGAAATATGGCGAAGTGGTCTGAGATTGCCTTCGTGAATTTCGATTCTTGTGTTGCCAAAAATACCGCACTTGCGTCTCTAGTCACCGTGCTTGTCATCGTGCTTGAGTTAAATGCCAAGGCTTCATTTGACGTCTTGTTTCAACGAAACAAATGCGCGTAGCTCACATGGTGTTCAAGTTGGGGGGGGGGGGTCATTGCATATGTTGCCGTCCCGTTCGCCCCAAGACGATGCACGCGGATAAAATGGCAGTGGCTAAAAGCTTTACGTGGTATTGTTTCTCGCTTCGACAACTTGAACTGTCGCTGCCACTATCGCTTCAGCCCTTGAACATTCAACTTTTATTTATGTTTAGTGATGTATTACATACGTGCATCGCCCTAGTGGGCATTACAGCACAGGGTCCCAGTTTTGCTGCAAAAAGGACTCTACCTTCTATGACTGTGTGTGCAAAGGTATATAAACAAGGTGTTTGACCGCCAAAGTGAAAAGAAGCTTTATTTGACGTTTCCGCCGTGGGCCCGGCCTCCTGCAAGTTGGCCTTCGTACGCAGACGCGCACACTCCGACCTCACCTTCCCCCCAGTGCACACGAATTAACGCGACGACAAACGCCGACGTGGTGACACTCAGGTGATATGCTTGCTGTATTCGAGCGATGGAGGAAACGCACGCGGTGTTGCAGCTTGACGCTGGCGAAACGACGGAACGCTATAAAGCGTTGTAAAACACTCCGAGCTGCTCGCGCTTCGGTGTATTTCAAACGCGGCACCGTCGCAAGCTTCTACTGCATCGAATCACGACCGTCGAGGATGATGCTGAGTATATGCGGATAACTGTAGGAAAGAGCTTCTTCTGGAAGAAATCAACAGCACAGGAAAATCGAATTGACGGTTCTCGGTCTCAGTGCAGCGGTACCTTGCCTCTCGTCGCGAACGGCGCCATGTTGCACTTTTCATCGGTTCGTCTTAACCGTTACGTCATGGTAAAAAGCGGCCGTAGATGGACGCGCAATATACAAATGGAGAGTGGTACAGTTTACTTCTTATTCTTAGCTTGTCACCGATTATAGCGGTAAATGCGACCAGTTCCATGTTAAGCGGACAGCCGGTGTAAGGGCCACCCGGCCCGCAGCCTCCTAAGCAGGACTTCCTGCGCCTTAGTAAGGTGGAGCTGCACGGGGCAGACACACGGTGGGATAAGAGTGCGTGCAACCTGCCGGAGAGAATTTTTACGCTCTTGGAGTGAGTTGAGGCGTTGAGGTGGAAGGTGAATGAATGGAAGATCTGTACATTAGGAGGGCAGTGTGCGTGCTGGTCAGCTGTAATTCTGTAAGGGTGCACAGCATGGCCTTCGATCCAGTGTATTTAGACGCAAGTAGCTGTTTTGAGATTCTTGATGTGTATCGCCCCGCAGATTATCCATCGCCTTGTGAAACTTTCTAGAGTTGCTGAATAGCCGCTAAACAATCAGTGAAGATGTCTAGTTGATTGATTGTAGGCACCTTATAGGTGGCCTATTTCAGAGCTTCATGGATGGCTTGAAGTTTTTTTACTAGAGCTTTGGCTTCCACCGATAATTAACGCAGGCAACCAATGGTGCAATGGTGTGCGGTACGCAGGAATGATGTCCTCCGGCCGCATCTGTATAGACTTTGCAGGCATTAGCGCATGATGAATCGACGATAGTGCGTTCGTCAATAATACTTGTACCGCTGCGTCGTAACTTCATCGGCTTGTTAGTTCTGATGGTGGTGAATTCCCAGGGAAGCGTTGAATCTGGCGGTTTCTAAATGCGAGAGCTGACTTGAAAGAGAGCATGCAACGCAGCAACAACCGGAACAAGTGGCTTTTTTATTTTACATGCATTTTCCCTTTGTGAGAGGAGAAGAAAGAGGAAGGAAAGGCAGGAAGATTAACCAGACGCGCGTCCGGTTTGCTATCCTACGCTGGGGGATGGGGATTAAGGGAGAGAAAGAAGGGAGATAGAAAGAAGGGAGCATACAAAAAAAGAAACAATGCACGCGAGCTTAAAGAACACGGCTGCGTTCCATGGTACTGGACTCAGGACCTCAGGCATTTACGTTCCGCTTTAGAGAGTCGTGTCATGGTGCCTACTGAAGGCTTGCAAGTACTGGACACAGAACATCCAGTACTTGTTGTACGGACTGAGCGTAGGGGGATTTCAGCTTGCCGACGAACACGCGAAGTGTGTCCAACAATGACTGAAGCACGATGATGGTTGGTTTGTCTTCTTCAGGCAACTGGTCAGTCGGAGATTCAGTGCGCACTGTTGCCGATGTGCAGTGTGAATCTGCATGTCGCTGCGACTTCGGCAACGTAGGCCAAGCTGCATCAGTTGTGTCCATGCCTTCCTTGTTGTTCTGCTTTGCACCGGCCGTCGACGATCTCTGTGACTGTGGCTTCGGCAATGGAGGCCAAGTGGAATCTCGAGAAACTGCGCGTTTTTCTGCTGTTCGTTTCATGCCGGCCACGAAGGGTCCGCATGACAAGGGAGTTGGTGAAGCAGGGCGTTCAAGGGGCGCTGCAGATGCACAAGCATTGGTTTTCTTGGATGCACGTCGGCGCCGATTTCGCCGCTTTCTGACTGTTTCGGCAGCCTCGCGATGCGATGTATGGTTCCTTGCCATTTGTTTCAATACAGCAATATCTCTTTTCATTTTTGGGCACTGTTTTGAGGAAGCTTCGTGAGGTCCATTACAATTCGAACACTTGAGAACGTTGACTATACAAGTGTCCGCAGAATGGGTTTCAGCGCAGCGAGAACATACTCGCTCATTTTCGCATACGCCTCTCACGTGACCTAGCTTCATGCAGTTGTGACATTGTAGTGGCTTCGGCACAAACGGTCTCACAGGGTGTCGGAAGTGACCCACCTTTACGTACGAAGGTAGAGAGTTGCACTTTGGCCTGTATTCCCTTTGTGAAATTGGCACTGCAATTGCCTTGAGCCGGGCATGTCTCTGTAAAGTTGGTATCGGAGTGATGTGGAGTAGCGCTGTTATTGTGCGTACTGCATCACAGTTGTTAGTCTATAACGGTGCCAGCTGTGCCAAAATCAACCGTTGAAAGTGCGCCTGCTGTAGTATTGTTGGCCACGAAACTGCTCGTACGAGCCGTCGAGCTATGTCACTACGAGCTGCAGCTGCTTTCGATGCAATGGGACGAATAAGACGAAGCGTTTTTCTAACTCTGTCCTACTTCACGTAGCCAGTGCGCACCACTACCTCGCCGGTCAGAAACAAAACCTAGCTGCGGATTTGCGAAGGTTCAGTAACTGTCACTGCACCAAGTGCCAATGTAAAATGACCCTACGTGATATTTCTGAGTCCTGCCTTGTTGGCCACCTCAACATAGCTCGATTTTTTTGGCGGAAATGCCCAACCCTGCGTTCACAGCATAGTTTCGCAGAAGAGCAAGGCTTCCTGAAGCCGTTCAGCATGTCTAGAGACATTTTAAGCACAAACCACAAAGTAACACTGTCAGCCTACATTATAAACTTCACGTATCGAATGCGGTGTAGTTGCAAAGCTAGACGCATCATAGTAGCGTTTAATGGAACAGGAGCCAAAACAGAACCTTGTTGGCCACCTTTGTTCGAGGTGAGCAACCTTGTCGCTTTCCATTTACTCGTATCGCAAAGCTGCAATTATGAAGTGAGTAGATAAATAATACGAACTACGGAGGTCCGCCGCGGTATTGTAGCGGTTACGGTGCGCGACTGCTCACTCGAAGGTCGCGGGTTTGACCCCGTCAGCGAAGGTCACATTTCGATGGAGACAAAATGTTGGAGGCCTGTGTACTGCGCGATAATAGCGCACGTTAAAAAAACACCAGATGGTCACAATTTCCTAAGCTCTCCATTTTAGCGTCCCCCATAATAATATCGTGGTTTTGGCACGTAAAAGCCCAGATAATATTGGTATTATTAAGACCCGCGGCCGAAGTGCCATACCGCTGAGGTTGGCAATTATGACTTCATGGTCTATATTATCATAAGCTTTCGTTATGTTGATTGCTACTACTGTGCGTACAGATTGGCTGTGTGGGGAAACCTGGAAAATGTTGCCCGACAACATAGAAAGTCCGTCTTTTGTTCCAAAGTGGGAACGGAATCCGATTTGTGCCGGGTAGTATTGATCATACCCAGGAATTCGGGACATCGCTTTTAGTTCACCTTTTTTCACACCACGTGGCGTACGGACCTTCAACGTTTAAAATTCGCGCGATGACGCTTGCCGTAGTCGCGCGAATCGAGAAAACCACAATACATAAAAAAAGCACGACGACGATAACCAGCAGCGAGCGCGAACCTAAATCGACGACTGATAACCGCAGCGCATGCAACGAGCGGCCGGTTGGGCTGCTCGACCGTGAATCAGCAGTTCTGTTGCAATGAAAGGAGGCTTACATGTCGCTTGGCTGCGCTTGATAATGACGAGCTCTCGAAAGAGCGTGCTGCCCTTCTTCGCATCCTGTACTGTGCGATGTTAGTGCACGTTAAATAACACCGGATGGTCAAGTATTCCGGAGCACTCCACTACGGCGTCTCTCATAATCATATCGTGGTTTTCAATCAATCAATCAAGATTTATTTTCAGCTTCAAAAACACTCATTGAGGCTTGGTGGGTACAGACAAAAAGCCGTAGATCAGGCTTGACAGGGTCCGTACCCCCGGGCTTGGCAAACATGGCATACAGAGTGTACAGAGAGGCAAAACGGGCACATGGCAGTTCACTTCACTGGTACATCATAAGTTAACTAGTAACTGAAAAAAAAGGCAATGTCGTAGGTCTGTACACAGCAGAGAATGAAAGAAAATATGCACACAATAAAATAAAAGAAAAAGGCACTGGTACAGAAGATTGACATGCGCTCGATACACATGCTTTTATCATTACACAGATGCAAATTAAGTACGCGAAACTGTTACGTATGATACTCGGAATTATTAAGTAGTAGCGGTAACTGGTATTTTAACATCTGAGTTCCGTAACTTGTTCGCGTTCTGGGCAACCTCCAGACTTCACGGACCCTTAACGTGCGCACATGTTCAGCGCGACTTAGCCCAGACAATTCTGTGAAAAATATGTCGTTGTTTTTCGTAGCCGATGTGCAGCGCTTGTTTAAGATTGTGCGATAGAGTTCCTTCACTGGAAATAAGTTCAGAGCCTTGAAAATTGGCTCCGTGTGTGCGTCATATGCGGCACTAACGATGTTTCGAATGGCTTTCTTTTGAAGTTTGTGTAATTTCTGGATGTTGGTTTTGGTGGTAGCGCCCCAGACTAAGTAACCATAAGATAAGTTAGACAAAAACAATGACTTGTAAATTAACAACTTTATGTTTTGTGGCAGGACGTAACGAAATTTGCATAATATTCCTACAATTTTTGAAAGTTTATTTCAAAAATTGTAGGACGTGAAATCCCGGATATTAACGCAGGCCTTACCTATACCACGACGATGGTCTGCAAGCGGACCATCGCCGTGCATTTCGTTACGTACCGTAGGCAATTTACATACTCTGTTTTTCTTACGTGATGAACCCCACTTTTTTTCTGTGTTCATTCGTGGCGCTTCTAGAGTGGCCGCATGGAGCTTCTCGCAATGGGAGCTTAACTGAAGCCACGTGCTGCAGTCAATGACGCTTGAATCAGTGTGTTGCAGTGCGCGACTCACATCTCGCAGAAAGTGTGACCCGTGACCCCCCACTTAAAGGCATTGCCTACTTTTTGATTATTTTCATACTTAGTAGACACGATATTCGCCTGCTAATCGACGGAGCGAATTTGTCAGAAATCTTACATGATGAAATTCTTCGGTTTCCTCGCATCACTCATTGCCATCGTCTCAATCGTACAGTAATGCCAATAAACACTAGAGGGTGCTAAGTAATATCATTAATTAGGAGGGCAGTGTTGTATGGCTTGTGATTTTCAAAGCTTCTAGTGGCCCGGTGTAGTTGAAAGTGCGGGCTCGTGCCATACCAAGGAAAGATCGAAAGCGCACTCCTCGTGACTACGTTTGCGAGAAGTACTTCTCGTAGACTAAGGCCTATCATTCGTATAAAAAAAAAACGCACTGGGCCCCTTATGCAGTAGACTAAGACGACTCGAAGGTGGAAGTTTTCTTCTTGTCGTCATTCGATGTGTCTGTTCTGCCCCACCCTGGTGCGAAAGTTTTCTGCACCTAAAGTGGTTTTGCACTGCCTCCGTGATTGGCCAACCGATCACAGAGGCAGTGCAATGCGACAATGTCATGTGATGAAGTCACGTTATGTGACGTCATCATGCCGTCATAATTACGTGATTTTGGGAATGTGTGAAGTCATAATAACGCCCCATCGTGATGTCATCACGTGATGATTTTTTGTTGACGCCGCCAACGCCGTGGAAGCAACTGGCTGATAAAGTGTGGCGCTGCTGAGTAGCGAGGTCGCGTGTTCTATTCCCTGCCACGGCGGTCGTATTCCGGCGGGGACGAAATGCAAGAACACATGCTTACTTAGGTCTGTTAGGTGCACGTTCTACGCCCCCGGGTGTTTAAACCTATCACAGAATCTCCTACTGCGGCTTGGTGATAATGACAATGGGGTTATGGCACGTAAAGACACTTAAATTATTATTGTTTACGTAGGCCGCTTGGGGGCAACAAAAATAATGCATGAAAAACAACCTCGTACGCACGTGTCATCATTAATGCGGGAGTGTCGCGCACAGAGTTCTGCCTAAATTAATATTCCGCATGTTCCATCACAAGCATCTGCTTATCAATAATTCGGAAGTATCCATGTGAATGCGCAATGGATACTTCGGAATTACGCATGCTCTTGCCGCAGGATAAAAAAAAAATCGAGATATAAAGGGAGAAGGCTATGATATTCCTCTAATCTTGCTTGCTTTATTCGCTAGGCCATCTTCTGGGGCTGCTGTCGCATCCGAAAAGCTACAGCGCAGTGTGTCCGTATTTTGGCGGTGTACAAGTAAAGAAATGGCTCCTCTTGGTCTCTGTATGTGTATTTTTTTGCAGTGAGATTGCAAGTTGTGATATCCACAACCCGACTAGACGCTTAATACGAGTGCGGTTTAAACCGATGCACCGCGGAAGAAACAATAAAACAGGATGAATATAAATGCTTCAAGCCTTAATTTGTGGTAATTCAATTTACATAAACCAACACTCTACCAGTTTGACGCCTGAGTAATGCTACTACTACTACTACTGCTACTACTACTACTACTACTACTACTACTACTACTACTACTACTACTACTACTACTACTAATAATAATAATAATAATAATAATAATATTATTATTATTAAGAATAATAATTGTTATTATTGTTATTAGTAGTAGTAGTACCAGTGGCGTTTAATGTCCCAAAACCACGATATGATTATGTGGGACGCCGTATTGGAGTGCTGCATTTATTGACCACTTAGGGTTCTTTAACGTGCACCTAAATCTAAGATTTCTTCCAGTATTTTTATATAAAGTTCGTCGACGCTCTGATTCCGTTGTGCCTGAATGACTGCTGCCGTCTCGACCGAATCAAATACCTTCTCGTAATCTCTGACGGCTATATATAGGGGTTGGTTATATTCCGCGCATTTCTCTATCACTTGATTGATCGTGTGAATGTGTTTATTGTCGAGTAGCCTGTACGGAATCTTGCTATATTTTTAAATCGCTTGTAGACAACGGACAGTAAGCAGATCGGCATGTAATATTTCAAGCCCTTGACGTCGTCTTTGTTATGAATTAAGGTGGTTTTAAAATTATTCTAAGATTCTTGTACCTTCATCGTCAAGAGACACTTTCTATACATGGTGGCCAGTTTTTCTAAAACAATCTGTCCACCGTCTTTCAACAGACCTGATGTTACCTGATCCTAACCAGCGGCAATTGCCTCTTTGCGTTACCTCTAAGGATTTCTTTACTTCCCATGTCATTACTGGTGGGTTGTCCGATTCCTCTGGCCTACTAATATACTTCTTACGTTATCGTCCTCGTTGTCCTGGCTACTGTACAGATATTTGTAAAGCTGCTCAGCTATTTTAACTTTCTTATCCATATTGACAGTGACATTGCTTTCCTCATCCCTTAGTGCATACGTTTGGTTTTTGCCTGTGCGCAGTTTCCTCTTGACCCCTTTGAGGCTTCGTCCGTTCTAGAGATGACCAATAAAAGGATGGGACGAAGTCAGTCACGTGCGAGTCACGTTTGAGACCCCAGCCCTGCAGCAAAAATTAAATAAAACGATACAACGTGGCTTCCTAAGGAAGTCCAGGAGCGGTCTATACAATTCGCGCATCCACTTGGAATCAACGTCCATCGGCACTGTCGACGAGCGCAAGGTGAGGTTGTGATATTTACAGAGTACTCGAGAGACTGATTAGACCGCGTGCGCGTCGCTCGCACCGCATATACATGTATATAACAAATGATAAGATTCTAGCGCCCTTCGTTGATACTAACTGCGGTTGTTGCATTTTAGAAACGCTGGTTGTACTTTCACGTGTTTGCTTGCAGGTGAATGCATGCCGTAGATATGTGTAGTCGTGCGCTAGATGAGTCTCTAACACTGAAATTATCTTCGAAATACGCCATAACGGCTAAACGCAGTGAGCAAGTGCAAAAGTGTTCATGACACCAAATGCTGAGGCGGAAAATTCTATGGCATTTCAATACGACACACCTTCCAAGTATTCATACACTAAACATGAATTCGGTGTTCCGCTCACATTATTGACAAACGAACGTCATGATGGCATCGGCACGCGATAACGCACATATCGATTAACTGCTACGTCCGATATGCATACGCTCGGCAATACCTACACTGTGTTATTCCTTTCACATTTCATGCGCAGATATACACGCAGACGCGTTTGGATAAGTGTGGTCTTTTACGATGTAAGAATATTCAACAAGCCGCGACGTGTACGTTCCTTTCGTTTCGTGCTCCCACGGCACCAATGAGCCGCGGGTGACCGAACGGCCGGCTCGCTCGATGTACAAACTTTTCCCATAGTGCGCCATGCTCCCGCGGGGCTTTCTGGGATTGCTTGAAAAGGTTCATTAGCAAGACTCTCGCAATGCATTCACCCTCTCTCTTTAGACTATCATCTGATGCTTTGCAATCATATGCCTCAATTTATTTTTATCATATATCTGCACTTAATTATTAATTTCCTAAAACTATCAGTAGATTTAATTACTCCTTTAAATTGCAGAAGGGTGTCTTGAAGTTGGTACATGTTACTGCGTTTCAAACAGCGCAAAAACGGGGCGAAGGCTTAGGAACAAACAACAGAAGCGCTGTTCCTTTGTTCGTTAGCCTTCCTGCCGTTTTCGCGCGGTTTTGAGTGCAGTAACATGTAGCAACTGGCCCTTGAAGACACCCTTCTGCAATTTCTTACATCAGGCTCTTCTGCACCCAGTGTTTTGCATAACTCATCAATGTGCGAGCGCTTGTGATGTTTTTTCCTTAGCCTTCGTCCAATTTTCGCGCCGTTTTCAACGCAGTACTCCTTTAAATCGTCATCTCTCGTAAACGTTTCTCTTGACTTGTCGGTGATAGATGGTATCTATATTAAACGAATAATTATAATTGATTACGAATTAATGATATTTATGACTGCTAATAATGAATGATATTCTACTACTTCCCACCATTGTACTGTAACTGCATAGATTGAGATCTATAGCTGCATAGATTAGATACTATCTATCTATTTTACTGATGTCCTACACTGACAGCTTTCACCCCTAAATTGAACATATGTTGAATTCATTGTCACCATTCATTAGTAATGCACTGTGTACCAAGGTGCGAATGTAGATCAGCATTAGTAAGATACTCTTAGCGTGAATACTGCTTAGCTGACCTAATTTTAAAAAATCTGCGCAGCTTGCACTGAGTCGCGCAAACCTGGGCTAGAGCAGAGCTGGTCGGCACTTGGCTGGTCTTGGCTTGACTAGACACACGTGCATTCACACGCCGATGCACGAAGTGTTCACGGGGTCACATTAATAATCACGAGTATAGACTAGGCGTTGATCGGGTTCGATTGGGTATCGCTCGGCAGTCACAACACCAAATAGGTTAATTAGCTTAATCAGAATAATTGGAATAATTAGCGTAATAGGCCTAATTTGCACATTTGGAACTTGGTCTAGCTTAAAGGGCCCCTCACCAGGTTTGACAATTTTGAGCCGACGAGCGCAATGCATGGACTAGGCGTTCACGATTACGTCTGCCAAAATTTGCAACGCTACGCGCCGCGTAAATGGGTCAAATTTCAAGCTGAACGCTGCTTGCCCTTCTTCTCGCGTCCACGCGCCCAGAGAATGAGGGGATGACGTACATGAGAGAATGGCCCTGCGTAGATAGTAGTGCTGTGACGTCGCTCCTCTACGTAGACGACTGTGCTCTGACGTCGCCAACAGTAGCACGTGACACTGCGATAATTATTTGACACGACGCGTAATTTTTGTAATTTGTTGCTTGAATGGATGAATAAAACTTGAGAGCGATAATAAAACACACAAACGGAATGTGTGCATTTTCTTTTTACATTTTTACTGCGAATCGCAGCGAGATTCGAGACTAATCTACCTCCGTTTCGCACGCGTTCGTGTTCTCGCGCTTTGCGCATCGTGCAGACGCCACCCTTTACAACGAAACTAATTTTGTACCGCGTTCCAGCGCTCATTAGGCTCATTTATCCTCCCGCGCCTAACTAGATGTTCATGCGGCACACCGCTAGTCTCGCGTCCGTACAAATGTTGCAGCTTTCGCGCTCAGTAATAGGTTGAAAGCCAAGTGATCGGCGAGGGCGCATTCGGCATAACTTGCACAGATGAAGCGCAAAGAACGCCGCCACAACACCGCTCGCGTCTCGGGGGCTCGGGCTGGTTCGGGCGCGTCATGCGCTCGTGACATTTTGTGCGCATGACGTGATCATGCGTATGCGTTATGTGATCCTCCCGCTCGCGTGGCGAAGAGGGCAGGGAAGGGATTTGGCTTGCGAAGGCTACGCGGGGCGAGCGGCAAGGGTTTGCAGCTCGCCTCCTCGCATCATGGTTTCGCGCCGCTACAAATTATTGTTTTTCTCAGCTTCTAACCGACCGATTAGAAAAATTCTTGTGGCATAATGCTCTTTATTGGGCTCGCAACAACTTGCAATGTCTAACTAAAATTCGCTAGGTCACCTGGTGAGGGGCCCTTTAACTTGCATCCCTAGGCAAGCTATCATTAATTATGTCTTAATTATGCTAATGAGGTTAATTATTATAATCTACACACTCGAGGCTTCATCTCGACGAGCTTTCACCACAAGTCAGTCGAGACCTGGTGAGTTAATTAACGTAATTATTACTAATTAGGATCATTCATAATTAATATATCGGTATCGCTCGGCATCTCTTGCCGAGCTCGGCATGACTACGCAGACTAGAATCTCAACTCGGCTTAATTAGGGCTAATTAGCCTTCTGGCTGTATTATGCTTGGCTAACTAGTTTTCATCGTGCTGAACTAAACTTAATTACAATTGGCTATGATTAACATGCCTTAACTAGGCACAGCTATGCTGAGTGCGCCGGCATAATGATGATTGTGTTTTGTCTACATCGCGAGTAGTACAAAGCGTGGGCATAACTCTGCTGTAAAAAAATATTAATATTAATTACGCTGCAGAGCCCCTAAATGCCAATTAGCAAACATTCCAAATGTATTCAGCCTCTTCCTATATCCTTTCATTTGATGCATTACTATGTTGTCGACCTCTTAATTTATTGACCATATACCCGCATTTGGCAAATGCCTACAACGATCACTAATAAACTATAATCGTCATCTTTGGCATATCTTTTATTTGATACCTTAAATTGCTAGGTTCCATAGATTTTCCCCAAATTATCCCTGATTACTAATTATCGACAACTATCACTAAAGATAATTGCATGTTACTATCTATCTCGGATGGTAATTTCGTACATTAAATACCCTATATATATCATGTACATATCCTTCTATACTGAAATATTTCTATTACAACCTTAAAATTGGTGAATTCATTACAAGTGATTACTTATATGGTCAGGGTGCAAATGTGCATAATGTTGCTGAGTAAATCTTACTCAGTGTGAATTCTTGGGGGTCATTGTCAACTCTGTTATTTTCCATAGTAATTAAGCTAAAAGACCGCTAATCACTAATGAGCAACCTAAGATTCTTATATCTTTGATCCTCTTCGTCTCCACTTCTATGTCATACATTACAACGCAATCCTCCTATTAGTTGATTCTTATTTACCCCTTTTCTATTTACCTCAAAGTGTAAGTATTAATAATGACAGAGTACAATTACCATATCTCTTATACCTTTGATTACTAATTAGCTATAACAGTATCTACTGCTAGTTACTTGCATGCGACAGCCATCTAATATTAATGGCGTGCATTGCAATACTAAATCTAAATATATATATATATAATATACATGTCCTTCTATACTAACCGCCTTCACCAATAAGTTTTAAGTAAATTGTTAAATTCATTAGTACCCTTGATTACTTACACCCAGTGGAGCAAAATTCGTATCCGTATCAATATATCCTGTCAATTCTTACCTACTTTGAATTACGAGGAACTATTCTCATTTTGGACCATCTGCTCTAATTAACCTAAGACTTCTCATTGCTAATTAACAACTTAAGACCTCCACAGTATTCATACCCTCCATATCTTTAGCAGCTTCAAGAAAAACAAGCTTATATAAAAACACTGACATTTTCACCCGTTTTAGGGCAACCGTAAACACTATGAAGCGTATGCACCCCTATAAGGTGGTTTCGCTGCAATGCACCTTAGACAAAAGTTCCCGTCGAACCTCAGAAACTTCGCCGACATCCGCTAAACTTCACAGGTGCGAAGATTGAATCATCGAAATTGGGTCCCTTCAGTGATTTAAGCAGGTGAGGGAGCATTGTTTTTATATAAATTTTTAAATTATCTCCTATGGAGTTTCACATAGCACATAAAAGTGGATCTCGAACCCAGGAAGTTAATGGGAATAAAGCAAAACTTCTCGCACTGTGGCATAATGACTCCCATATCGTATGGACGAAGTGATTTAAGCGTATATTGAAGCGTTACACTACAATAAATGTTTAAAGGTCGGTTCCCATTGAGTGACGCTGCCACTTAGCAGCCAACACAACAGATGGCGCTAGTTGTCGATGTCCCGAATTCCTGGACATAAGTTATGCCGTTCAAGCCACCAGGACACATGTGTGACCAGCATCTTTTCAGCTAACTTGCATACAGTTGTGTGCGAAATTGAAAGTAATGCTTCCAGATTCTTTGCAGACTTACCTGGTTTTTGAATCGGGAGAAGTAAATGCTTCCAATCAAATGGGACGTCACCAGTCAGCCATACTTTAGTAATAGCCTGAAGAAGTTAGTCAAGAGCTGCACCTTCCACGTTTTTGAAAACTTTGTAAGGGATACCGTCGGGAGCAGGTGCTGTTCCTTTGTTCGAAATTTCAATCGCCCCGATTAGTTCGGCTACGCGGAAAGGGCTGGATATATAGGATTTGGCACTTCGATAGCGAGGGCCTAGTTCTGGCAGAGTTGATGCCTTACGGTAGTATGCGAGGGATTATCGGTCAGCTTCCAGCTCGTAAAAATATCACGTGCTACGTGACGCCAACAGGCAGAAAAAAGAGTGTTCCATACTCGCCGCCATGGCTGCGATTGGTGCTGGCTAACACTTCTAGGTTTAAATGCACATGTATACCCCATAAAGTGGACGGGAGGATCACGGCCGCAGTAGCTCAGTGATAGAGCATCGGACGCGCTTTTCGAAGGTCGCAGGTTCGGTCCCTGCCGGCGGCAAGTTATCTTTTCGTCCACTTCAGTTTCTTCACATTTATATTCTCAGTATTACAGATAGCACCACCTATACTTTCCTTGGCGTTACTCACTGTTACTTCTCATTATTATTACGTGTAACAAAGAAAAACGAGCCCTTAAAAGTCACTTCCTTTCCTCCACTCTGGAAAAGTATCATTGAGGTAATCTATGGCTGCTCATGAATTTTTTTTGGCACAAGATAGTCCGATTCCACATACATCTATGTTGTTTCAATAAAGTACTAAGCAAATAGTTTGCACTGTGTCAGTGTTCCTTTTTTTTTGTGGCATAGTCCATGGCATACAACACCGCTTACAGTGACTTACCAAGTCGCGCAACAGTCAGTCCTTATAAAATATGCGCTCTAGAAAGAAATGTAAGGAAACTTATATGCTCGACATAGAAATAAGTGGCGTATATTTTACTTTCTATTATTATAGAGAGAGGTATTACAGTTGCATTGAGTCGGTGACGCTATCAGCATCACCGACTCAATGCAACTGTAATACCTCTCTCTATAATAATAGAAAGTAAAATATACGCCACGTATTTCTATGTCGAGCATAGAAGTTTCCTTACATTTCTTTCTAGAGCGCATATTTTATAAGGACTGACTGTTGCGCGAGTTGGTAAGTCACTGTAAGCGGTGATGTATGATTGAGTCGGTGATGCTGATAGCGTCACCGACTCAATGCAAGCTCAATGCGTCGGCGACACTGACAGCGTCACCGACGCATGCAATCTGTTGAGTTTCAACGTGGAGCTGGTGTTACGCGGCGCGAAATATATACCTAAATAAACGATCACTCGATCGACTAAACTACCAATATCATTTGCTGTGCATTCGAATTAAGCTCATCAGTGATAATGACAATATTACCGCTTCTAACGGCGGTCAGGCGAGGTCGCGGGTCAATAATGGTGCCCCCACGAGTTGGTGCTAACATTTCGACAAATACTATTTCACGTATTACGTTACGCATGAGGCATGTTAGTGAGTTTGTTAAATATATAAAGGCAGCAAACCCTTAAAAATAACAAGCTCTAGAAGGTCATTGGCTTCATTACAACAGTGGCGTGACTGTATAGACAGCACCGTACATCATGTTAGCGTCAAAAACTAGAAGGCGACTCCGGACGCCAATCGAGTACAGTAACACCTCGGTTATAAGGTCACGGCTCGTACGAATTTTGGGGTGATGCGAATTTTGCTGTCGTACGGGCCAAGGCCCATTAGTCTGCAATGTATTAGAGTACGGTTGTTGCGAACCGATTTGCAGCCCGCGACGTTTGATACGAACGTACGCTATCGCACAGGTACGAACAGGTGCTGCCCGCGCTGTCGCGGAAGACGTGGCAGTCACGCGCAGGCGCGGGCATGCGTGCTGCGCGACCATCAACGGTGCGTCTTTGCCTCAGAGATAGTGCGCGCGAATCTTGGAGCCCTTTATGCGCCTTCGCGTTTAGATTACAAATGACGTTGACGTCGCGCTTTTTAGGGCGTAGCTCCTCTTAGTCTAACCTTGTCACGTCTCCGTTGTCCGGCGTATCTCCCGGCAGGAGCCGGCAGCCGGCAGTAAACGGCAGTATCTGTCCGGTGGTGGTGGTGGTGGTGGTGGTGTGCGGCGTGACCACCCTTACTGCGCATGCGCATACCCTCTCCACACACCTCCTCTCCACTCCCCTACACCATTCCCCATGTCCTCTACCCCTCTCCACTCACCCTCTTCCTTCCCCTCTCCCTTTCACCTCTCCACTTCCCCTCTCACCTCCCCCTCTCCCATCCCCCTCTCCACTTACGCTCTCCACTTCCCGCGTTGGTCCAATAGAATTGTATGCAATATGGCGCTTGCGTGAATCGACACTAGGTGGCGCTAGAAGTGCCGCTGCTCTCTGATTGGCTGCTGCGCGGGCTTCGCGGGGATGCGCGGGGAGCGAGCGCCTCTCTCATTCTCCTGGATCGTCGCTGTGCGTGTCGGATCGTTGGTGGAGCATGAACGATGCGCAGCGGCGGACGCTCGCTTGGCGGCAGCCAGCTGGATGCCGAGACGGTGCGCGCCAAGGACGCCGCTGCGAAACGGGCTCAACTAGAAGCCGATCCCGAGACCATGATTGCTTCAGGAGCTTCGCCCAAGCTCTTCATCATTCACCCGTGGATATGCTGCAATTTTTTTTTTCGACGCGTTCACGCGTGCTCCTGTGCTCGAGGCAGCAGCGTCTTTGTACAACGTGCCTGCCATGTCGATGCAAGCCATGTCCCCGCCATCAAACGTTCTATGAAAAAAGGCTGAAAGTTGGGCTGTGGGTCCGTCATTTCCCATGAAACGTGGCAGAAGACCCCAAGAGGCGAAGCGTACGGTCTTGGCGAAGGAGCTTGGCCTCTTGTCGTGCGCAAAGCGCTTCTTTAGGCTCATTCGCCGCAGTACTTTAGTGTCATGCCGAGAAGCGTACTAAGATTAGGCAGGGGCTACTAGCGGTCACTGGGCACAACACATCTGGTTCATTATTTACACATGCGCGCCTGCACTGTATATTTACGAGTGCGAGTATGATTGCTGCCGTCTAAAAACTTTACTGCAATCATTCAGAGTTGTTCATGACGTCGCTGCGGCCCTGAGAAACACTAAATCAAAACTTATGCCAACTTTCTTTTGTCGCATACTAATTTTCCATGTTTTCTGGTGATACAAATTTCGGATGATACGAACAATTTTGGTAACCCCGCGAGATTTTTATCACCGAGGTTTCGCTCTGTATATATAATACATGAGGCTAGAACTGGAAGACATGCTGCGGCTCATACCTCCTGCATTTCTTATAGCTCCGGCAGCAGCTGGCGTATCTCGATAGAATGAAATACTAGGAGTCCCCGCGTTCCTAATATTGGGTGTCCGTGAAAGAAACACAGATGCTCGAAATTCCTAATTACACCTCCTAATTACGCTAGCGGTATGGCAGAGGCGGGCATGGGTAGGTAACGAGGTGACACGCACTCACACAAGTATTTCTTAGTGGCTCACGCTTACCGTCACGTTCGCTGCACTGAAGAGACTGTGAGACGGAGTGTACGTTTCGTAGCATATGTACTGATGTCAATACACTCAATGTAAAGTCGAAGCCTGTAGAATCATGCACTGGAAGTTTCTTGCGACCTTGACTGAATGTAAAACCAGCTCACGTTCAGAACGATTTACCACTTTCAGGAGGACAACCGCCGAAAGATGGAGTCCCGGAAGCCGATGCATCAAATCATTGACGGAGTGCCGAGGTGCTTGAGAATTAGCCCAGACACTCTTACTAAAGTCCTGCAGTTCCGAGCGCGCGCAGGAGACGTCGTGCAATCCACGTTTCCCAAGAGCGGAACGCACTGGATGATGTACATCGTACAGCTCATTCTACGCGACGCCGAGCCGATAGATTCGTACGAGGAGTTTCACAAGGGGTGGCGTTATCTCGAGTACAATGACTTCGAGAGCTGGGAGCTGTCTCTACCGCTGAGGACCTATATGACCCACCTGCCTTTGAGCAAGGAGACAATTACTGAGCAGGGCAAGTATATGTACGTAGCACGGGAATCCCTGGGACGTGTGCGTGTCTTTTTACCACATGGTGACAAACCTGAGCATGTATGCGTACGAGGATGCCACGTTTGAAGAGTTCGTTGACGTTTTCGTCGGCGGGAACTTTGGATACGGCGACTACTTCGAGCACGTGGCATCTGCTTACAATCTCAGGGAGGAGCCTAACGTGCTCTTTGTGACTTACGAAGAAATGACGAAGAATACCAGGGAAGTTCTGCTGAGAGTAGCACGATTTCTGGGAAAACACTATGGTCGTGCTTTAGCTGAAGATGAATCACTCGTTAATAATGTGCTGGACAGATCCAACGCAGAGTACATGCGCGACGTAGTTGTCATCGACTTTCGTGAAACGCCATTGGCCAATAGCAAGCAGAGTTCTGAAGTAAGGCGCACCACTTGCAAGAAAGACGACGGGGGAGGCGAGACTAGGTACAGCCTAGTGAGAACCGCGAAAGTTGGAGAATGGAAGGAGTACTTCACGCCAGCTTTGCTGAAACGGATGGAGGAGAGGATACGCGAGGCCGAGAAGAAAACGTCTTTCATGGATCTATGGAAGGACATCCGGACCGAAGCCATGAATTCTATTGGAAGCTTTTTTGACGATTTTGTTTGATCTTTTACATCATGATGTTTCAAATTGTAAGGAGGACGCCCGTTGACACATTAACTCATTTACAAAAATCATACAATCGGAAGGCTTGCTTGTGTAGAATGCCATATTACAATTTGATGAGTGATTTGGTGGACAGGCAGATCTGCAAAGAATCTTTCTTATGCTTATGCTTGCTTCTTCTTCTTCAGAGTCGTTTTATACACAATAATGGACAGAAAGCTATAAATTATGAAAAAGGCATATCTCACTCACTTTCCCTTGCCGCGGTGTATATCTTTGTCTGTTTCATTCTTATTAATAGTCGGCACAGCACATGAATATTTCATAAATATATGCAAATATATGCACAGAAGTACATGCACAAATATAGGAGTTGACAAAATAAAACACGGTGATTGAGAATCAAGTCGACCTTCATGTTTTAAATGCAGAACATTTCTTTGTGAACCTTTGGCACTTTGAGCGTTTCTATCTATCTATCTATCTATCTATCTATCTATCTATCTATCTATCTATCTATCTATCTATCTATCTATCTATCTATCTATCTATCTATCTATCTATCTATCTATCTATCTATCTATCTATCTATCTATCTATCTATCTATCTATCTATCTAGCAGCGTAAGCATGGGTGCTCTCTTCGTGATCGCCTCCTTAACTTGATGTAGACCATAATTGGCATGGGAGGATATGGAGATTTGACAAATATGACTGTCGGATAATGACATGAATAACGTGAAAATCCTGTCGCGTACGTCGTCAAACCCACTCCTCCGGACACGTATGGCACATAACCGTTTACCACGGGCCGCGGTGTAAGAAGGGTATGCGCCACAGGTGATCGACAGTTTACATCTAGCCAGGAATGGCGAGAACAGACATTGGTAATTTAAATGCGAGAGCGTTAACAAGAACCGATATCGGCAACGTGGACCCGACGAATGGAGAGAATAAAAATTAGGATCCCGGCAGGAATCGAACCCAAGCATTCTGCGTAGCAATCAGCTATTCGACCACAGAGCCACGCCAGGTCTATAAACTGGTTTGGAAAAAAATCCACGCATCTCCACGAAGTAAATCATGACGAGTGGGCGAAGCTCTGGGTATCGTATGGGTGAGTAACCGTACGTTACCCGAGCGTTGCCCCATATAATCTAAAGCGAGTGGCATAAAGCGACATAAAGAGACATAAAGTGACATAAACAGTCGACGAAAAAGCTTGGTGCTAAGGCCCATAATGTATGCATTCAAGTCGCCGATTAGTATAAATGGGTTGTACTTGTAGGTGCATTATATTGTATTGTCACATTTATGAGTGATATCAGTCTATTGTTAAACCTGATGCTTCGATTTACATTGTGCTGTGCCGTGCGTAGGGACGCCAAACGGACGGACAAGCCTCGTCCTTAAGGTTCTTCGCTCCTAAAACAGCCTATGCAGGCGTCATGTCGGTGCAGTATCATTTGTGGTTGTGTTATTGGCTATCTAATTTTAGAAGAAAGCAATAAACACTACATGCGTACTCCTACGATACAGGCCTCATATCAGATTAACGTTTGTGGTTCCAGTGTTGGCTGCGCTGTTATAGCTGTCTGATAAACATTAAATTTGTATTGCTATGATTCAGCAAGCTATAGCACTGCTCGACCCCGGAAGAATACATTAACGAAAGCTACTTATGATATCACATGACTGCACAATAAAATGCACTTACTTTCGTTAATACGGACGTACGTACTCTAACGTGAGGGCTGCCGTTACGTCGCACCATAAGTTACCCTTTAAACGCCAATGTTTTCGACGTACCTGGTAAGCCCACGATTTCCACACCACTTCTACACTTACAAAAACACGTCGATCAGCCTCGTAACGCTTGGCAGAAAGCCATAAAATACAGCATAGAAGTACTCGCTGGCTGCTTCGCATGCAACCGACTTCCGCAACGCATGGGATCTGCCGAAGTTTTTATTGCGATAGCAATTATATGAACAGTCTCAGCTGGATTTTGCCGTCGCCGCCGTCATTCATGCATCGTATATATATAGTATATATATATATATATATATATATATATATATATATATATATATATATATATATAAGCCCCAAAGAAAAAATAATTCAGAAAAATGCTTCCGAAGCGCGGAATCCAACCAGGGACCTCTTGCTCCGCAGCGAGTGGCGCTAACCACTACGCCACGAAACGCAGATCCTCCACGTAGCTAACGGCGAGCGTTACATGGACACCCTTTACCACTGGACGGACTCACAGACGGCAGGCGCTTATAAGCGTTTCTTCATTACCAGGGAGATGGGGCTAGGAGCGCGACGGGCACATTTAAAAGTGGTAGGCGAGCTCGCTCGCTTCTTCTTATATTTGCGCATGGAGAACCTTGCCCTTCCGCTGCCTGCTCGCGTGGTTTTCTCGTGGTGAGGGGAAGAGGGATGTTTCAAGCTTTCACCGTGATGTCCGCGCTCATGTTAGGGAGCGTACGAAAGTCACTCGATCTCAAGGGACACCGCTAAACGAACAAACAGAAGATGAGCGCGAACTATCAAGTGTCACAGCTCGACACTTGAAGCACGCTAGTTTCTTTCGCTGCTTCGCCCGCCTTTGCAACAGGAGCGCTATTCAAACTGAGAGTATCCATTTGCGAGCCTCACTTCGTATAGCATTAGTTTCTTGCTATCGCAATAATTGCTTCGGTCTTGCGGCGAAACCGTGACTTTTTTTGTTTTAGGTTGCTTTTCTTTAAATACACATTTAACGGCACAATAAGAAACACTACAGTGCACATAAATTCGCTAATAACAATTTTAAATGCCAATCAATTCTTAGCGAACCCAAGGCCCTTTGAGCGTTGAGTGCTGTAAAGTGGGGGCTGATGTTGCGTCACACTATAAGTTACCCTTTAAAAGCCAATGTTGTCGACGTGCCTGATAAGCCCATGATGCGCACAAAACTACTACACTTACAAAAACAAGTCGATCCACCTTGTAACTCTTGCCACAAAGCCAGAAATGCACCATAGAACTACTCGCTGACTGCTTCGCATGAAACCGATTCCCATAAGGTGTGGGATCTGTCGAATGTTTTCAAAATCAAGGCATAAAATTTTCGAAAGAAAACGCACTCCATGCATCCAGTGACCCAAGCTGTTTTACGCCACATGCAAGATGGCAAAGGCCATGCACATTATGTGACGCATGCTGGTCTCTTTATGCACTAGTGAATGACTGCATAAATATTTCAGCAACCTTCCCAGCATACACGATTTCACTGACACTAGCAGTAGGTGTTGCAAGCACTGTAAAAGCTACACGAAATGCAAGAAAATGATTGTACATTTGCTGTGGAATCAGTGTGGGAACCACCAGTGGACCTCCGTACAGCAGCAAAAGCCGAAACGCGGTCGTCTTCCATCGGTCCAGCTGGTACTAACTTCCTGACCTTCTGCTGAAATCACAAGGTACATAATTTGCAAGTTTCTAATCTTGGCTGCGAGAGCTCGTTCCGCACTTTTCTGCAAAGCTTTATTTATTTGAGCCCCGGAACTCGAGCACAACCAGCGTGAGCACCACGCCCAAACAGATAATATGCATGTAGCCAAGAGGCACATTTTTCACAAGGTCTATTGGGAGTTCTTCCAAAATGCTGCGCCCTGTGTGGTGCCGTCGTTGCGTCCGATAACGAAAAGGAGCATCACTTCCCCGGTTCGCAAAACACACACTGCCTTGGTTGTATTGTCCACGTACTTCACATATGGTACAGCTATTGTAGCCTGCGTGACCTACGATTGAAAGAGCCAAGACTTTGGTAGGTGCATCACATACCATCACATATACATACATTATAATGAGAATCTCCCATGTGTCATTTACCATGTCCGATGTCAGAGACATTTCAACACGCGAGCGAAACTCCGGAAGAATTCATCTGCATCGTTCGGCTTGCACTCTTAAAAAAAAGAGAGTCAAAAGGGAGTCACGTCTGCTTGACTCTCTTTGTGGCAGCCGATGACCACCTTTTTTTCTAAGGGGAGTCACAATGCTCTGGTCGACGCTCCTGAATGAAATAGATGACTCCCTTGCTCCAAGGGAGTCAGTGATGGTTCTGCGTATACAGGGTGGGGTTTTTTTAAAAAGAAAGCTTCACTGGCTGCGACCAAGATACAGTTCGCTGCTTTGGCTTGTGGTATACCGAAAAATTTTGGTTGAGAATATATAACATGGGATCGTAAAATGTGGAATTACGCACGTATTGTGTTATGGCTTCAGTTACGATATTGTTGAAACGGCGCTTCGAAAACGTCTACAAGTAAACAGGGTTCTTAAAAAATCTTGCCCCCAAGCGAAACATTGAGAGTTATGACAACGTTTAACAATGGCAGCGCTGACAAATTTGCGAATCTTCGCACGTTTGCAAGCGAGGTTTGTAGATTCCTACGACAGCATGTATGGCAGAAAACATACATTTATTAGTGAAATGGACGCGCATGGTGTTGAACGCACTGGCGATCGGGAACACATCTAACTCGACGGCCGTAAAAACATGTGCCGCAAAGCTGGCATGATAACCGCGCAGACCGGTTATCAAGGCGACGCTTTACCGCGTCTCCTAAAGAGCGACAATACTACCAGAAATATAGCGCGCGTGGTCATCATTTCTGCCCGCCACAGCTAAACTATATCTTCACGATAATCCGCGCGGGCCACCAAATCGCCCAGCAAACGTTGAGCACAGCTAGGCACGCACACACGGCCTCACCGCACTCTCCCTAGCCCCTAGAGCAGGGGATGCACGTTCACCTGCGCCCCCTCCCACCGTACAGCCCTTACAGACACACACAGGGCACGCTTCGCCTCCTCCACCCGGATATTATTCAATAGAGCTTTAACTACGCATGGATGTGTGTTCTATAGCACCAAAACAAAACCGAAACCATTTAGGCGTTCGTGGAGGCTACTTTAATCCAAAGCCGAAGCCATCAATACGAGACAGCCATTTTGGCCTGGCGTCGTTAGACGGCATTGTTCGTGATCCGTCTCGTTGTGGTCGTTCTTTAGTCCGCCAGAATAATCTGTGTCGTCAGGCGTGATTGCAAGTGATTGTTTTGCGTGACTTTCTTCGTGCTATGCATTCGTGGCGTAGTATCGTATCGTCGGCTCGCTCTTGCCGTGTCTGGCTGATCGTTTTGCGTGACTTTCCTTCCGTGCTATGCATTCGTGGCGTAGTATCGTGTCGTCTGCTCACGCTTGCCGTGACTGGCTGAAGCAGTGTCACTCAGTGTTTGGGAAAAGCAGCCTCCGGACGGAGAAGTCCCTGCAGTAAGCTTCGTTTCGTCGTGAACTTGCCTGAGCAAGATGGCAGCGCATGACGGATCCCAGTGGCACCGACAGACGAAGCCTGTGGACGACGCTCCTACGGTCGTTATCGATTTCAGGTGAGTTCTGCCGGCTTCTGCCTACAACTCTTTTATTCGCTTCACACGTAGCTTTGCCACTTGTCTTTCTGATGTTCCAGTTGCACGGATTTTGCTATCATGTTTCAATGGCTTGGCAACGACGAAAACCGCACTGGACTATCCAGTAGCGGGTAAAACGGAGTGGTGCGCGCCAATATCGTGTTTCCTTATTCCATACATGCCAGAAAAACATAAAATTGCGAGTTGAAATCTCGGTTGCAAGTCGAGTGTGGTGACACGTAGAGCAACGTTGCACCGATATATATTTGAAGGGTAAGTAAGATAAGCTGATCAAAATCAATCTAATGCACCCGGCCCGAACATGCCTGATATACAGATCATGATTTTGGCTCGTGAAACTCTAGAATTTAGTCTTTCTTTCCTTTGCTACCCAGACGTTGAAACACGTTTATTACGTATTTATTCGCTGCATATTCGAACTTCTCGCCGTGTTTGCTTGTTTGTTTGTGTGTGTGTGTGTGCGCGCGCGCGTGCGTCCGTGCGTGCGTGTGTGCGTAACTGCTATAAAACTTTGATGCAATAGCTTTTGTAGCACGGTTTCATTTAATTGAAACAGTGGTGACTTGATCTTATGATGCTAAAAATTATCATGCAACAAAGGTAAATGTGAGTTCACTTCAAAGTTGTAGTTTTTTTTTTTGTCCACAAACTGCATACGAGCATAACCTCATCCTCCTGTGATACTTGCTTTGTCTAATGTGGTGTGGTGCTAGTACCTAATAGTAAACACAACGCCGGCTAGTAATAATGGCAGTAAACATACTGCTCAAACGCTGTGTTGCGTGGATATTGGATGCCTTTGTTATACCAGCCGTGGTTCAGTTCGTTATTATTTTCAACACAAAGATACAGTCTACAGTGATGTTGTGGGCAGTGGACAAAAATCCTTTAAAATGGACTTGGAAGCGTTACGCTGCGAAGCCCAAGGACGCGGGTTCTATTCCTGACCCCGGCAGCTGCATTTAGAAGGGGGCGAGATACAGAAACTCCCATGCCCTCTGATTTGTGCACGTTGAAGAACTTCAGGTAGTTGAAATTAATCCGTGATCTCCCACTATGTAGCACCGCTTAATCGCATTGTGCTTTTCGCTCATAAATCTCTAGCAATTATTACTTCGTCATTATACCTCGAAACACTCGCTGTATCCTATTTGAATTCTATTCGCCATAGTCTGCAATGAATATTTAGCACTTTTTACAGTAGGGCAGCTCATTTGACATTCTTTTACAATGCACCTTAATTGTCCCAATTTCGTGCCATAATCAGCTGTTGTTTTTAATGTGTATATAAGTCACTTCAGCACTGTTCCTTTTTGTTTGACCGCTTCTCATCACCTCAGTTGTTTGAGGTTTGAGGTGATGTTTGTGCTGCACAGTTTGCCCGAGTTTGCTCCCAACCCTCTATACTGGTCAACGCTGGCTGGTGGGTTGTCCTTCCAGACAAACGGAAAAACGAGACCTTTGCCTGTTGATATAGATCTGAAGAAAAAATGGCACATTAGGTCTTTAGAATAGCTGCACCTTCGTGCAGCTGTTCTGAAGCCAGGCACTAGAAGGGCACGCTCACAATGATGCGACAGAAAGAAGGCAGTGAAGGCAAGCCTAGTCTTGTCGTACATTCGCCATATTTCGTGTAGCTGTATACACATTTTGCCGTTTTCTTCGTTAAACTAATAATAACATTTGGCGTTTAACATCCCAAAACCACGATATGATTGAGAGACGCCGTAGTAGAGGGCTCTGGAAATTTCGACCACCTGGGGTTCTTTAACGTGCAGCTAAATCTAAGTACACGGGCCTCAAACATTTTCGCCTCCAACGAAAATGCAGCCGCCGAGGCCGGGACTCGATCCCGCGACCTACAGGTCTTCGTTAAAATACTGCTAGTCTAGTGGTTATGGTGCTCTACTGCTGACCCGCAGGTTGCGGGATCGAATCCTGGCCGCCGCAGCCGCATTTTCGATGGAGGCGAAAATGGTTTAGACCCGTGTGCTTAGAGTTAGGTGCACGTTAAAGAACTCCAGGTGGTCGAAACTTCCGAAGCCCTCCACTACGGCGTCTCTCATAATCTTATCGTGGTTTTTGGACGTCAAACCCCAACAATTATGATTATTATTATTAAAATACTGCTGCCATGCTATACAGGGTGATTTTTTTTCAGACAGTACATATCTTTTATAAAAAAATTCTATGACAGTCACGCTCCAGTAGTACTCTAGTTCGAGGCGGAAATATTCTGCCGCAACAAAAAATGCGTTGACGGGACTAATTAACAAAAACCCGTTAACTAATTTTTATTTATTGACTTGAGGGCAGTTGTTTATATTAGAAATTTGTAGTGCGTGCCACTTTATGGTATACCCATTTTTCAGAAATCATGAAAGTTTTACGTAACTCGAGATATTTATTGTGAAATTTTAAGGGCTAAATCAAAACTGATCGTGTCCGGCACACAGAAAACGCGGTTTTTCTGTTACGTCAGACCGGAGCTGCCCGCGACAAGGGAGTGACGAAATTTGAATGAAGGCGCGTCGTGGTCGTACCTTTTCGTGAAAACTGGCAAGTCATCTAACTTGCGTCAGCGGATCGCCTTACCTTTGCATGTGGCGTTTGGTGCTCATTTGTTTCTTTCGAGATGCGCGCATCCGAAACGGCAGTAATATCAACCTTTTCTTTCTATGTTTACAGATAAGTACCACACATCGCACCCAAATAATAAGCTGTTTACTTGTGTATTTCTGAATGCTTGCAGATTTTCCTGATCACATTCTGCTGCGGCCCACCTTCATTAAACTATCATCACCTTCTTTTCACGTGTAGCTCCGAGCTTACGTAACAGAGAAGCGACGTTTCCTGCACGTCAGGCGCTATCAGTTTCGATTTCGTCCTTGAAATTCAAGGATGAATATCACGAATTACGTGTAACTTTCGCGATTAAAAAAATGTGTATGCCATAAATTGGCACGCAATACAACTTTCTAATATAAACAACTACCTCCAGGTCAGGAATTAAAAGTTAATTAATGAGTTTTTGTTAATTAATCTATTCATTGCCATTTTAGTTGCAGCAAACTATTTCCTTCTTGACATAGAGTGTGTGCGCGAAAACATCTTGAGCGTGACTATTATACAATTTTGATAAGAAATACGCGTTCTCTAAAAAAACATCATTCTAATTGTACGGAGGTCATGCAGCGGAAACAGTTGCAGCTGGCTAAGGGAGTAACAGACCCTCGAAGTACAGCAAAGTTAATGAGTATCCCTGGTTTTGTTCATTGCCATGACACTTCATGGAATCTGGTGTGTGAGCGCTGCCCTTGTCAGATTAAAAGGTGATCGATCTGTCTGTCATCATGTGTTTATTTTTGTGCACTTGACTATTTCAGGTTGCTTCAAGACTGCACATTGAAGCTCTACAGCTGCATTTGACCAGGAAGCCTCCTTGGAAACTTCGTGTCTCGAGGTAGTCAAGACGTGTCCAAGAATTCGGAATAGCCACGCTTAAGGTCTGGCCGTGAGTGGTCTCGAATCAGTGCAACCTGCTGTCCTTTTCGCCAGAATGCCACCTGACCCTGACATGGTCTGGGAACACGACACTGCCAAGCTCATGCACGCAAGCTGTGTCACCTATTGAGGTCCTGTATCTCAGATGACTACATGAGAATCCTGTACTACATGAGAACTACACATGTTGCATGTTTTGCGCTGTATGCCACATAAAATATGTAATGGATGTCGCAAAGAAGTGCTTGATGGCTGGCCATTGATTCCTATTCATAAAAACTGACTGCTGGCTATGCTAATGTTTATGCCAGGTCTAGTATATTGCCGCATTTGACAGTAATGAACGATGTTAGCGAAACTATTGCTTTTCATATCTCACTCATTCTGACAGTAATGTGTCTCGCTGTATTTCTGGACGGTGTTTCTGTATTTCAGTTCTGTACAGAACTCTCCATACCACCGCTAAATATATATATTTATATATATCATACCTTATATATATAAGGTACTTAACACACGACGTACGTTTTAGCATTAGCATAGTGCTAAAACGTACGTCGTGTGTCAAATGCCTTCCTACAGTATCAGGACCTCCGTGATCTTTCTGTAGATCTTATATTTAAGGGTCATTCCATGCCAAGTGTCCCAGACGTGGCGCTCGCACATCGCAGATTTTGCTGATAAAATTTGTGCCTTTTTCCTGTGCCACATGGAGTAATGTGGCAAAACATTCTTGCTCGAAAAAAATTTTGACGGTCCTCGCACCCCCTCGAATTTCGCTTCTATTTATTAAACTGTACCTAATAGAAAAATGTGTATAAAATCTACTTTTGTGTGTTGAGCTTCTAAACTGCGCATGCGCTATCGCAGAGGTTCTGTTTAGTTGCCCCATTCATTATTTCCGAATTTTTTTGTTTCACTACCAGCTACGTAGCTTCAAAAACTACAAAAATCTTCAAAGTTCGTGAATTTTTCTTGAGCTATCTGGAACTCACCCTAACCAATATTAATAATAGCCTGATTTCCAGGAAAGTGTATTTTAGTACAGAAATGTTTAGGAGTAAAATAGACTTCAAATCTTTCCGAAAAAAAATTGTGAAATTAGAGAAAATGTACGATTTGTTGCATGTTTGACCATATTTTTCATACTGATGCCGTCAAAGTAAAAATCCTCGTCATGCGGCGTTTGATAAAAGACTTCATCGTTAAGTAATGAAAAAAGTCTTATCAAATCGTTTTTTTGTTTTAAGGAAGAAAATAATTTTTGAATTTGGCCCTCCGAACGCGCAGTGCATTTCATTTTGTTGCCACTTCGCCGCAAAGCACGTGGTAGCCCTTGCAGCTGACACTCGTCACAGGCAACGGCCAGATGCGAGATGTATGTCAGTGGCTCGTGAGTTGTCGAAAGTCTTGTCACGTTGATGTCAGGGCGACGAGTAATGAATTCGAGTTACAATGTGAGCTTGCTTGGCGGGCCCAATGGGAAGTATGGACGCCCGAGAGCAGCCTATGGCGTCGTTGGCACAATGTGCTAGAGGCCGTCTGTACAACACGTATACCCTGAGAAAGAAGTGTGTACAGTGTGCATTATTTCTTTCAGTATGTGTATGCTAGTTGTGCAGACGTCCCTCTAGGACATTGTGCCAACGACTCCACATGCTGCTCTCGGGCGTCCATACTTCCCATTGGGCCCGCCTAGCAAATGCTCATTGTAACGCAAATTCATTACTCGTCGCCCTGACAGCGT
Organism: Rhipicephalus sanguineus; assembly: GCF_013339695.2. NCBI lineage: Eukaryota > Metazoa > Arthropoda > Arachnida > Ixodida > Ixodidae > Rhipicephalus > Rhipicephalus sanguineus. The sequence goes on along the minus strand of NC_051179.1, from coordinate 139,401,234 downwards.
GACAAGACTTTCCGACCACTCACGAGCCGCTGACATACATCTCGCATCTGGCCGCTGCCTGTGACGAGTGTCAGCTGTAAGGGCGACCACGTGCTTTGCGGCGAAGTGGCAGCAAAATGAAATGCACTGCGCGATCGGAGGGCCAAATTCAAAAATTATTTTCTTCCTTAAAACAAAAAAATGATTTGATTAGACTTTCTTCGTTACTTAACGATGAAGTCTTCTATCAAACGCCACATGACGAGGATTTTTTACTTTGACCGCATCAGTATGAAAAATACGATCAAACATGTGACAAAATCGTACATTTTCTCAAATATCACAATTTTTTCGGAAAGATTTGAAATCTATTTTACCACTAAACATTTCTGTACTAAAATACACTTTCCTGGAAATCAGGCTATGATTAATATTGGTTAGGGTGAGTTGCAAATAGCTCAAGAAAAATTCACGAACATTGAAGATTTTTGTAGTTTTTGAAGCTACGTAGCTGGTAGTGAAACACTAAAAAAATCGGAAATAATGAATGGGACAACTAAACAGAACCTCTGCGAGCGCAAGCGCGGTTTCGTAGCTCAACACACAAAAATAGATTTTATACACATTTTTCTATTAGGTACAGTTTAATAAATAGAAGCGAATTTCGAGGGGGTGCCATGATTGTAAAAATTTTTTTCGAGCAAAAGTGTTTTGCCACAATACTCCATGTGGCACAGGAAAAAGGCACAAATTTTATCAGCAAAATCTGTGATGTGCGAGCGCCACGTCTGGGACACTTGGCATGGAATGACACACACACACACACACACACACACACACACACACACACACACACACACACACACACACACACACACACACACACACACACACACACACACACACATATATATATATATATATATATATATATATATATATATATATTGAGAGAGCGTAGGCATGGGCAAGTTGGTAATTCATGTTTGACTTTTTGAGCGCGCAAAAGAACAGGGGCGAAAAACGACGCGGACACAGCGCTGACTTCCAACATATGCTTTATTTTCTACAGTGGTACATATATATATATAGACAACAAAAAGCAACGCACGCAGGCGCATTGTACAGGAAGGCTTCATGTAAAACCACAAATAAGTATGCATGATAAGCAATCAAACAACCTGATACCGGATTTTTTTCTTCTTTAAGAGATCAAGCGGTCATTCCTGACTACCACTATCGTCTAGTCACCCTGTGGGCCTTGCTTAGAAAGTCTAGTTCTTTTTGGATAGGTCAATTGAAGGTGCACTAATGCACATTTCTCCCAAACTTGCAATCTTCGCCGCTTCAATTATCTCACGTGTTGTTTGTGCCTGGCTCCTTCCTGTCGGAGTGCACTGCGAATACATGGGACCGCACCCACACTTCCTGCAGTGGAAAGCCAAATGTCCCACACCTCCAGTTCGCACGTTATTTGCGTGCTCACGCAGCCTGTCATCGGCACACCGTCCCGTCTGCCCTATGTATTTCTTGCCACAGGACAGCGGTAACTCATAAACGATGTTGTTCTCACATTTAACAAAGCTTTCTTTTTGCTTTTTTTGGCACCTGGGTTTTTCAGAACCACTGTAGGAGGCCTTGCACAGATTATAAAGCTTGTTTGGTGCTGAAAGGACGACTCTTACGGTGGCGTTGTTTCCTATCTTTTTCAGCCTATGTGAGACATCGTGAAGGTACGGTATGACGGCACATTTCTGCTTGAGAGGCTCCGTTTCTGGTGAAGCCTGCTCCTCACCCTCGCGAGCATGTTTGACAGTCTTGAGAAGACCCTCCGCCACAGATGTGACGACATACTGAGGAAACCCCGCCTTTTTCAGGCGGTCAGCTTGCGCCTGGAAACTACACGAACACTTGTGAGGACATGAGCGGCGAAGCGCATTCATTAGGGTTAATTTTACAATACCCCTTTTAACTAGCTTGGAGTGGCCCGAAGAAAACGGCAGAAGCGGCTTATTGGCCCTAGGCTCGTACGACCAGCAGACCTCGTCTCGCTCGAAGAACATTCGTATGTCAAGAAAACTGTTGTGACTACTGTTGCCAACATTACCGAAGACGCACCGGTATGTGTCGTTACTGTTTCAACTGACTCGTCATTTCCACAATGTACGCCCGCGGAAGGTTCATCGCGTGCTCTAAAGGCCACTTTGAGTACAGATCTCAATCCGACCCAGACTGATGCCTTGCTGACCATATTAATGAAACACAACGCTTGCTTTGACGTTTGTTCCGATGGCCTGGGTCAAACAACAGTGGCCGCTCATCGCATCGACACAGACGGATCTCGCGTCATTCGTCGCCGCCCTTACCGTGTATCAGCTTCTGAACGCAAAGTTATAGAAGAACAAGTCAACGATATGCTCGCACGCAACATTATCAGGCCTTCGGCAAGCCCGTGGTCTTCTCCTGTTGTGCTCGTTAAAAAAAGGGATGGCTCGGTGCGATTTTGCGTTGATTATAGAGCGCTGAACAATATTACTCGTAAGGACGTCTATCCTATGCCTCGGATCGACGACGCTCTTGATACTTTACAAGGTGCCGAGTACTTTTCGAGCCTCGACTTGCGCTCTGGTTATTGGCAGATCCCGATGCACGAGTCCGATAAAGAGAAGACTGCATTTGCCACACCTGATGGACTCTTTGAATTCAATGTAATGCCTTTTGGCCTCTGCAATGCCCCAGCCACATTCGAACGAATGATAGATACGGTACTGCGTGGATTAAAATGGAAGATCTGCCTTTGCTACCTGGACGACGTCGTCATCTTTTCATCCAGCTTCTCACAGCACCTGGAACGGCTAGACGAAGTTCTGACCTGTCTAGCTAAGGCCGGTCTCCAGCTAAACACTAAGAAGTGTCGGTTTGCCAGCCGCAGCATCAAGGTATTAGGTCACGTTGTCAGCAGGCATGGCATTGAGCCCGATCCCGACAAAGTTGCTGCAGTACTGCACTTTCCTACACCAACCACACCTAAAGACCTTCGCAGCTTCCTCGGCTTAGCGTCGTACTTCCGCCGCTCTGTGCGTGATTTCGCCACTATTGCAGCTCCTTTGCACAAGCTTTTGACCGCGACCGCACCTTTTGTCTGGTCGGATGAATGCGCAGCCGCTTTTCACACTCTCAAGCGATACCTCACTTCGCGGCCAGTGCTTCGGCATTTCGACCCTGCAGCGTCTACTGTCCTACACACTGACGCAAGTGGACATGGCATCGGTGCCGTCCTGCTGCAGCGGAACCACGCTTCCGAAGAACAAGTCGTGGCCTACGCGAGCCGCACTCTTTCTCCTGCTGAGCGAAATTACAGCATCACCGAACAAGAATGCCTCGCCGTCGTGTGGTCCGTACAAAAGTTTCGCCCTTATTTATACGGCCGGCATTTCACAATCGTCACTGACCATCATGCTCTGTGTTGGTTATCGTCTCTCAAGAATTTGTCGGGACGCCTTGGCCGTTGGGTACTGCGTTTGCAAGAGTATGACTACAGTGTCACATATAGGTCGGGTCGGCAACACCAAGATGCTGACGCTTTGTCGCGGTGCCCGCTCTCGCCAAGCGCCCAAGTGTCGCCTTCAATCTGTTCATCACCAACCAGCCAAGTGACCAAGCAGACGGCCGGTAGTCCGACAGAGTCCGTTGCCTCAGTGGACATTCTTTCATCCACAGATCTCACCTCGCTCCAACATGCAGATACATACTGCCGCACAATCATCGATCGGCTTACAGGCTTATCCCGTGCCCCCAACAGCCGCTTAAGACGACAGCTTGAACGTTTTAAACTTCGAGATGGAACGTTATGTAGGCACATTTACCACCCTCTCGGTAACCAATGGGTTCCAGTCGTCCCTCGTTCACTTCGTCTCCAGGTTTTACAAGCCCTGCACGACGACCCGACAGCTGGCCACTTGGGTTTTCACAAGACTTACGAGCGCATCAAAACTCGGTGCTTTTGGCCTGGCCTCTCAACAAGTGTGGCGAAGTACGTCGGTTCCTGCGCGTCATGCCAACACCGAAAACGTACCACATCTCTTCCCGCAGGCCCTTTACAACCTCTGCCGTGCCCGTCCGCTCCCTTTGACTTCGTGGGCATCGACTTATACGGACCCCTCCCGCTTACGCCAGCCGGTCACCGCTGGATTGTTACTGCCGTGGACCACCTAACTCGCTACGCGGAGACGGCAGCTCTTCCCTCTGGTGCTACCTCGGAAGTAGCCGATTTTGTCCTGCGCGCCATTATTTTGCGCCACGGTGCCCCTCGTGTTCTCCTTAGTGACCGTGGCAAGACATTTCTTTCCCATGTTCTTGCTGAAGTCCTTCAGGCCTCTAACACCGTACATAAGACCACATCAGCATATCATCCGCAAACAAATGGTCTTACAGAGCGTTTTCACCGAACTTTGTCCGACATGATATCCATGTATGTTCAGCCAGATCACAAAAACTGGGACACTGTACTCCCTTTCGTCACGTTTGCATATAATACTGCCACACAACGCACGACGAATTACAGCCCGTTTTTTCCTCGTGTTTGGCCGTGAACCGACTTTTGTTCTGGACACCACATTTTTATCCACGCCCTCTGTTCCATCTTCGTCCCTTCCAGAAGAGTTCGCTGCTCGCGTCGCCCGCTGCCGTGAAATTGCCCGCGCCAACACTGCTACCATTCAGGACAAGAGGAAAGTCCGTTTTGACGCGAAACGTCGAGTTGTTTCGTTCCGTCCAGGCGACGAAGTCCTCCTGTGGACACCTGTTCGTACCCCTGGGCTCTGTGAAAAATTTCTTCATAGATATCTCGGTCCATACACCGTGCTGGAAAGGACATCTGCCGTGAACTATCGCGTCGCTCCAGCCAGCGCGGCTACTGATCGTCGTCGCCGCAGCACCGAGATCGCTCATGTCTCTCGCCTGAAACCATATATTCGGCGTTCCTACCCTTAACCTGCTGCCCGCTTTCGCGAAGGGGGAAAATAGTGTGAGCGCTGACTATATAGTTCATCATCTGTACAGAAACCATTGTAATCATCATCTTCGTTTTTCACGCGGGCTGCGCCGCTTTGGGACATTGAAATATAACCTTTCGATTATCGAACTGGTCGTCTCATAATATATATAAAATGCTTAACAATGGTGGTGACGTGGCTAAGGACTACGCATTATTCGCAGGATGTTGTGCCTATAGTTTAGGTGCTTACTGATAAAACAGTAGGTTGTCATTACAATGTGAACATGTATGAAATGGCATGAAGTGTTTAAAACCGATTCAGAGAATAATTTTACGAATCGCAGAAATTTCAGTTTGTTTATAGGAATTCATTGTACGATGAAGGCATGCAGACGTGAAAGAGAAAAGAGACAGACAAACCAAACGCTAGCGTTTGAGCTGTCCGCATCTCTTCTGTTTCCGTGTTGCATGGCTTACTTTCTTCTAGAATAAACATTTTTTGTTGTTTTACGCGAGCGGAAATTGTTCTGAGACTCATCTATATAAACTTCGAGTAGTATTTTATTTCCCCCAGAGGAATCGAGTGCAGCACTGTAAAGTTGCTACAAAAACTTGTTGCGGCTGTCATGCATCCACCACAGTGTTCCTGTTTGGGTAAACCCAGTGGAAGTGCCTTGTTGAGTAACAAGAGGTAGCGGCACCAACTTTCGTCGATTGTCAGATAAAAACCCTAATGGTGTTCGCTCTGATTTGAAGTTCTTTTGAAATTCTTGATCAATCTCTATAAAACTTGTTTAGTTTATGCGTATTTGTACGCTGATTTTAAAAATGCAAATATTTTTTTACTATGATATGTCGTGTTAATTAAGTATATCAAACATTTCATGTGCCATGTTAGGCCTGCACGAGTTACAAAGTAAGCATATCACAATAATATGAAATGGGAACTGTATGCAACATAACCAGAATGCATGTCCTAAACCCACTTAACAATAGTCATAGTATGCTGAACCAGTAAGTGTGAGTAGTGGACCAGTAAGTGTGTGTCTAGCTGGTGATTCGCTCACGAGAGTTCAATATTACGTAACTTTTAACTCAAATGGGTTTAAAACGCGAGTTCGTATGTGGGCTAATGGGTTCATGAACATTATGCCAGAACAGCGCAGTAAACTCCTTTAAAACTATTGCATACAGTTTTTATCCCCTAACTATAGCGATATGTCGATTTACTTTGTAACTCCAAGTTTGGAAAGGCTTGCTCATCAAGACACATGAAATTTTTGTGTCAAAACTGCGTTTTCTTCCAGATAATTGCATATTTGAAATCGCCACATAAGTAAACCTAAACTCAGCAAGTTTCATCATTATCGACCAAGAAGAAAAATAAACGCATTATTTGTTGCAGAGTGTCTCATTGAGTACCACGAAGTGGTCACACTGACTCTTGCCAGGGGAGTCATGTACACCACTGTCCTTAAGGACAACGGAGTCAAAGGAACGCTCCAGTGGGGGTCAGCGTTACCATGGCAAAGGGGTCACCCTGACTACCTATAGGTACTAGCGGGAAATAAAAGGTAGTCGCGTAGACTCTTGCGTTGGGAGTAATACATACTCTCTCTCTGTTTGCGAAGAAGGGAGTCGTTGGTCTGAAGAACGAAGGGAGTCGTTTGACACCCCAAAAGGTCATCATATGTGTAGCGAGGCGATTACCACCCAAAGGTAGTCAGTACAGATACCCTTTTTTTTAAGAGTGTGCTGTCAAAGCAAAAACAGTCAACAACGAAAAGAGCTTTGTCCTGTCAGTTGCTAATACGGCGAAGGAGAGTCAATAACTGCCCTTTCGAGCTTTTTGTAATCGGTAGTCCATCGATAATAAAACTGAGCCTTCGTTCTATTGGAATCTGTTCACAGTCCCGCCGAGTTCGCCGCAGTCCTTTGTCAAGGCCGAAGCGATGACACCTTCCGCCCGCGATGTCCAGAGTGTTTATCATCCTATTTTGTCTCTGCAAAAAGGTTCGCGCTGACGAAGGAAGAGAAGTAAAACGCTGATGCGAACGAGCACCTTTGGAAGCGATGACGCCGCAGCATGTGACGACTGCGACTCATGCTGTAACCTCATGTTTGTAATCTTCGTCCAAGGTCTGACATGTCCTTATTACCACGTGTATTGTGCACAACGCAGTCACCTGCGTACAATCTCCGTTCTGACAGCCTTCCAGTTCAAATACTTCCAGTTCAAGTTTAAGTACTTCCAGCGCACTCGGCACGGGCATCGAGATAATTTGCCCGAGGCTCGGCCATGTGTCAGACGCAGACGTCGATTCCTCATTTACGTTGGGACCAGGCGGCTCCGAAGCACACTTCAGCGCGGTTTATTGGACTGGGGCAGATCCATCCATTGCACAATCAGCCATAGCTTTGAGCAACCTAATACACCCATCAACACGGCGATTGCCCTCCCGGCGACGTCCACGATTTGCACTCTCAGACATATATCACTGTTGTTAACTATTGGCCGCGAGATAGACTTAGAGATGGCAGCACCATCGTGGCGTTAGTGTGGATACGTCGGCCGTGGGGCATGTCAAATGTATGGGGTTGCCGCTTCTATAAAGTCGTTTTGTACTCCGTAGCTGTGGAAAACGTGCAAATTTCCCAGAGAAGACAGTGTTTGGTTTCGTAATGCCGCACGTATTACACAGAGCCCGGGAGAAGCTTTCAGTTTTATCCCGGTGACGTGCAATATCGCTGAGAGTCGCTTGTCAGGTGTCGGCACGGTAATGCGCTTTCCGATGGCGCATAGTAAGCACTTCGATCACAGTGTGTTGAAGCGTTCACTGACGAAAGGTGCCGGAGCTCATTCATATGCGCTAACACGTTTCTTGCTCTACACTCTCAAAAAAAGGGTGTCTGTACTGACTACCTTTGGGTGGTAATCGCCTTGCTACACATATGATGACCTTTTGGGGTGTCAACGACTCCCTTCGTTCTTCAGACCAACGACTTCCTTCTTCACAAGCAGAGAGAGTATGTATAACTTCCAACGTAGGAGTCTACGCGACCTTTTATTTCCCGCTAGTACCTCCAGGTAGTCAGGGTGACCCCTTTGCCATGGTAACGCTGACCCCCACTGAAGCGTTCCTTTGACTCCGTTGTCCTTAAGGACAGTGGTGTACATGACTCCCCTGGCAAGAGTCAGTGTGACCACTTCGTGGCACTCAATGAGACACTCTGCAACAAATAATGCGTTTATTTTTCTTCTTGGTCGATATTGATGAAACTTGCTGAGTTTAGGTTTACTTATGTGGCGATTTCAAATATGCAATCATCTGGAAGAAAACGCAGTTTTAACACATAAAAATTTCATGTGTCTTGATGAGCAAGCCTTTCCAAACTTGGAGAGTTACAAAGTAAATCGACATATCGCTATAGTTAGGGGATAAAAACTGTATGCGATAATTTTAAAGGAGTTTACTGCGCTGTTCTGGCATAATGTTCATGAACCCACTAGCCCACATACGAACCCGCGTTTTAAACCCATTTGAGTTAAAAGTTACGTAATATTGAACTCTCGTGAGCGAATCACCAGCTAGACATACACTTGCTGGTCAATGTTCAGCATACTATAACTATTGTTAAGTGGGTTTAGAACATGCATTCTGGTTATGTTGCATACAGTTCCCATTTCATGTTATTGTGATATGCTTACTTTGTAACTCATTCAGGTTTGTAACTCGTGCAGGCCTAACATGGCACATGAAATGTTTGATATACTTAATTAACGCGACATATAATAGTAAAAAAAATATTTGCATTTTCAAAATCAGCATAGAAATACACATAAACTAAACAAGTTTTATAGAGATTGATCAAGGATGTCAAAAGAACACAAGTCAGGGCGAACACCATTAGGGTTTTTATCTGACAATCAACGAAAGTTGGTGCCGCTGCCTCTTGTTACTCAACAAGGCACTTCCACCGGGTTTACTCAAACAGGAACACTGTGGTGGATGCATGACAGCCGCAACAAGCTTTTGTAGCAACTTTACAGTGGTGCACTCGATTCCTCTGGGAAAAATAAAATACTACTCGAAGGTTATATAGATGAGTCTCAGAACAATTGCCGCTCGCGTAAAACAACAAAAAATGTTTATTCTAGAAGAAAGTAAGCCATGCAACACGGAAACAAGAGATGCGGACAGCTCAAACGCTAGCGTTTGGTTTGTCTGTGTCTCTTTCACGTCTGCATGCCTTCATCGTACAATGAATTCCTATAAACAAACTGAAATTTCTGTGATTCGTAAAATTATTCTCTGAATCGGTTTTAAACACTTCATGCCATTTCATACGTGTTCACATTGTAATGACAACCTACTGTTTTACTAATAAGCACCTAAACTATAGGCACCACATCCAGCGAATAATGCGCAGTCCTTAGCCACGTCTCCAACATTGTTAAGCATTGTGTGTGTGTGTGTGTGTGTGTGTGTGTGTGTGTGGTGTGTGTGTGTGTGTGTGTGTGTGTGTGTGTGTGTGTGTGCGCGTGTCATTCCACGCCAAGCGTCCCAGACGTGGCGCTCGCACATCGCAGATTTTGCTGATAAAATTTGTGCCTTTTTCCTGTGCCACATGGAGTATTGTGGCAAAACACTTTTGCTCGAAAAACGTTTTGACGGTCCTGGCACCCCTCGAATTTCGCTTCTATTTATTAAACTGTACCTAATAGAAAAATGTGTATAAAATGTATTTTTGTGTGCTGAGCTACGAAACCGCGCTTGGGCTATCGCAGGGGTTCTGTTTAGTTGTCCCATTCATTATTTCCGATTTTTGTTTTGTGTTTCACTACCAGCTACGTAACTTCAAAAACTACAATAATCTTCAAAGTTCGTGAATTTTTCTTGAGCTATCTGGAACTCACCCTAACCAATATCAATAATAGCCTGATTTCCAGGAAAGTGTATTTTAGTACAGAAATGTTTAGGGGTAAAATAGACTTCAAATCTTTCCGAAAAAAATGGTGATATTAGAGAAAATGTACGATTTGTCGCATGTTTGACCGTATTTTTCATACTAATGCGGTCCAAGTAAAAATCCTCGTCATGTGGCGTTTGATAGAAAACTTCATCGTTAAGTAATGAAGAAAGTCTAATGAAATCATTTTTTGTTTTAAGGAAGAAAATAATTTTTGAATTTGGCCCTCCCAACGCGCAGTGCATTTCATTTTGTTGCCACTTCGCCGCAAAGCACGTGGTCGCCCTTAGAGCTGACACTCGTCACAGGCAGCGGCCAGATGCGAGATGTATGTCAGTGGCTCGTGAGTGGTCGAAAGTCTTGTCACGCTGTCAGGGCGACGAGTAATGAATTTGCGTTACAATGTGAACTTGCTAGGCGGGCCCGATGGGAAGTATGGACGCCCGAGAGCAGCCTGTGGAGTCGTTGGCACAATGTGCTAGAGGGACGTCTGCACAACTAGCATACAAATACTGAAAGAAATAATGCACACTGTATACACTTGTTTCTCAGGGTATACGTGTTGTACAGACGGCCCTCTACAGAGGCCTACGGAAATTTCAACCACCTCGGGTACTTTGACGTGCACCTAATTCTAAGTACACGGGCCTCAAACATTTTCGCCTCCAACGAAAACTCAGCCGCCGCACCCGGGATTCGATCACGCAAGTTTACAGAAAAGAACAGACTTGACTGATGAGTGCTGACGCACCGCTTTGCTGCTTTCATTCAATGAAGTCATAGCGCTGCAAACACCGGGACCAAGAAAGAGGTCCCTTAGTAGAGGACCCAGCTTTTTGAACGAATGTGAATTACCAACAATCCATCATTTTGAAACATAAGAATGTTTTACGTAATCGACAAGCGACATAATTTTCAAGAAAAGTTACACAAATGTGAATAACTGCTGGCTATATAAGGCTCCGTGGTTTCGGAGTTTATTCTTCTTGAAATTCGGTGGGTATTTTTTGGAGTTTACTTATTTTTTTTGGTGGATATTCGGCGTTCATTGGAGTTTATTCCTCTAAATCTCCAATTCTCCGAAATTCGTTCTTTATCTTCCGTTATAAGTTCTTGCGACGTCTTATTATTATTTTATTTCCAATGAAAATGCGTTGCTTTGTTAATAATCCTGTTTCTTCCGTCCTTTCATTTTTTCTCACTTCTTATTAATTTACCCTGTTAAAAAGGCTGTCGATGTGCACTGCTCTAAACTCGCCAGTGTACTTTTGGGGGAGCAGGTTCTAGTAAACTTGCTTCTCAGCTTTTTATCCTAGCCTCCCTCATCTTCTTAATGAAAAAAGTCAGTTTCGCCTCAAGGGCGAAGTAATGAATGCGATTGCAAGAAATTGGAGTGTCACAGGATGAACAGCAAGCAGCTAGAAACTTGCTGCGTGCTGCTGAAGCACAACAGAGACGGGAAAAGAAAACACACAAGGCGATTGCGAACTGTCACAGTTGGACACTTGCAGTGCGTTGCGCAAACGCAATGAACACACGAAAAGAACACACAGGTATACACAGGACGAGTGCAAACTGCCACAGTTGTTACTTCAACTGGCTCCTACTTTGGCTCTTCTAACTAGCAGCTAGAAGAACCAAAGAAATGCGGCCGCTGCAGCGAGCAAAGTGGCCTTCGTGCGGTCTATAGCTTCAAAGAAACTTTGCGATGAAAGCACAAGACGTACAAAACTCCCCGTCAAGAAATAATGACGCGAGCATGGTCGACCACGCAGTGTATGCCATAGTACAAGTCGAAGACGCATATCTCAACACCGGCAAACACTAGAGTGTTTTAAAATTGGGCACTCAAGAAATTTGCGAGTCGCCAGGACGCATGTGCAGAACGGAAGCCACTCTTCGACTCTTGCGCTCGCGTTTTGCCAAGACCCTGCAACGCCTTCTTTCGGGCGGCGAAGCAAACCGGAGACCGTGCGACCTCGAGAGAAGAACATAAAGACGGCGTTCGGCAATGGCACGTGACGCCACGTCTGGCGTTCCCTGTGGGCGTGGATTCTGGTCACTAAAATAAAACTTCATTTGGGTCTAGTTGGTACGTATTTCTGAGGCTCAAATTACAGCGCAAACGCACATATTTGTGCTTCTGATTTCTTCTTTACTTCTGTGTCCTTGCACCAATCTGAATATGATTTGATGTCTTCACTTATCTAATACTATCTTCATTGTCACAGGTTTTGTTTGGGGCTGTTGTGTGCGCATGTGCGGTAAGGTTGCCTTGGGCTGATATATGCTTTAGCTTATGAAAGAATAAAGCAGTTGTTAGTCAGCGCTTGTGTCGTACGTTTCTTTTCTTCGTAGGTGCCTTGTGCATTTTCGCTGCAATTTTAGCCTCATGATCCTGGTCACGGTTTACGATATGTACTGTGATTCTGATTCAGCCATCTCGTTTCTTCCTTCTTGTGGCATAAGCCTACAAGAGCCAAAGCGTTCCCACTAGCTCGTGCCGCCACGGGGCGCTGTTTTTCTTCTCTGGCCGACTGGCCGCGAGTGGCGCTGCGCTACAACCCCAAAATGGACAACCACCGTGACTCGCCAGCGATACGACGCAAACGCAGCGCGGGCAACGACGCAGCATGGCCCGCGTCTCGCATAATCTTAATTTCGCCACGTGTGGCATCTCGTGCGTTTCATCAAACGCCACGTGCGTTTGTATTCTGCCGTCAGTATCTTTGAGAACGAATGCCGCATGGCGTAATTGTCTGAAACAGCGCGCTGCGGAGGGAGGAGCCGCTAGATCGAATCCCCGCTCAAACGCTTCGGAATCTTTTACTTCTGAATTATTTTTACTTGTGGCTTTTATTTATGTATACATACATATACATATACGGGACAGGACGGCGACACCTGAACGCCAGAGTAAGCGCTAGATGTCGCTTTTTCTGTGACGAAAACACGTAATTTGTAGTGGCAATGCTAGGTGCGCGCCGCATTCTACGCCTTAGTCCCAGACGCTCCGCGGCACCGGAAACATGCATACGGCGTCCGTTTTTCGAAAATTGACCTTTGTGATAAGATTATTCGGGAGCGATGCCTTTTGCGCTGTATCGCGGCAAACCAATGCACTTATTAATAATGCTTATACGCGTTATCAGCTCGTACGCATCCAGACATCGCGCCGCTATAGAATAGACGCAGAGAAGTGAAGGGAAAACTGACGTGGTTCATGTTTTCTCGGGAACCGAAAGAAATCCTGAGAGCAAAAAGATGCGTCACCAATTTCAACACTTTGTTACATTTCCATATACGACAATCACATGCTCCACATTGAGTAGCTGAAGAAGAAGTGTCATTAAATTGCGAGTTTCTCTCTTGTTCAAGCAGCTGTGTGGTTTCCACTCGCCTTGTTTAAAAAAAACTACTGCGGCTAATTTCAGGGAAGCACACCTGAATTCAAATATGTTTGACTGGTTTGTTAATTTGGCAGCGCAGTACCATATTTACTCGATTGTAACACGACGGCCGACCTTTCGTTGCGTCCAGTAATAAAAATAGGGAATTTCCTTATTTGATTGTAACGCGAGGGTCGACTTTAGGTAGGAAAATCTGAAAAAAAAAATCTGGCGCTACATTCGAGTAAATACGACATTCATTTTAAAATGAACCCTGCAAATCCGACACTCGATAGATGCCCGCGGGCTTGCAGCACAGCTCCAGTAGCACTACGCTCGTGTAATATGTTGCCTTATTTTGCTGCCATTTATGCGCAGTGAAGATAACATTTCAACGAAGTGAGACTGAAAGACGTAATCGCTGCACATGCTAGCTAATGCTATTGGTCAATGTCGTTTTCAAAAGAAAATAAAAAAGGAGTGCTTCAAGCGAACGCTTTGTCTTCGAGAAAGCCGCCATGGGTTCCAGCCGACGAGAAAAGGGGCATAGTGGATTGAAGCATCCAAGACCTTTCGCAACGGGCGATCTGCCGGCTCCTCGGAAGGTCGATAACTGCGGTAAACCATGCCATCCAATCCTACAGAAAGACGGGGCGAATCGCAGACAATGAGCGTAGTGGAAGGCGCAGGTGCACAGAAGATGGGGGCGACAGACTAATTGTTGCCTCTGTAGTAGCGGACCCTCATATATCCGCGAAAGGCATAAGAGACGCTCTGCAGTTGGATGTCTTCATTTCCGCCACCCGAAGAAGTTTGGTGGAAGCAGGGCTTAAAAACTGCGCTGCAGCCCAGAAGCCCCACATCACGGAGAGGCAGAGGACACAGCGACTGCAGTTTCAGCTGTCTGTGCAAATGTGGAGTTCAGGGGACTAGAATGAAGTCGTGTTCAGCCAATAAAACGAGATTCTCAAGCCGCTGGGACCGAAAACGACGCGTTTGGCGCACATTGAACTCCAGGTAAAAGGTTTCAAGGTTTCGCAGTTTGTTTCCTTTTCCTATACATTCGTAATATCATTATGGTTCTTGCTTTAGAACGTGCATCAGGGTTAAGGTGGACCGTTAGGGAACCCCTTGCTATCAAAATTATTCCCGGTGCCCCCACTCGGACATGTTTCGTAACTGCATCGTTGTGATTGCACGGAAAGCTCCGAAATTTGTTAAGGCGAAAGCCTTAAGCGCCTTATCAGACGCTGGCTTCGATAAGCGCAGCGTGCGGCACGGAAGCCCATGTAACTTTAGCGAGTTTATAAAAAATGCATAAAAGTCAAGGTTCCAGCCGGAATCAAACCCACGTAGCAGTTAAGTGTCCTACCCTGGCGCACTTGCTTTCCTTGAGGCGGCTTTGGAAAAATATATAGAGGAGTTATGTCGGGCAAGAAGTTGCGTAATACTGCATAATAGATGTGTCGATTGTCACAAACGTAGAATCGCATCAGATGTCACATCATATCTAAACTGCAATAAAGTTGTTTGATTTCCTTGTGCATTTCTTTCATGGTCAGGAACTCGCCGCTATTCACGCAGAAGGTCTTTGCCAGCGGACGATGCGCCGTGAGTGTCTGGGCCGCCATGAGCCGAGAAGGACTTAGGCCACTAGTCCTCATCGATGGGAAGTGGACGACGTCAAAATACGTTCGTATTATAGAGCAGAAATTGGTTTCCTATATACATTCTGGATGCACCTTTTAAGGATGGGCGTTGCATCTTCCAGCAAGATAGGAGTCCAATTTATACTGCTCGCATTGTCAAATCTCTCCTTGACGACCTTGACAATACGCACACTGGAGTGGCCACCATAAGGAACGGACCTTAAGCCCATTGAAAACGTTTGGGGTTTCATCAAACGCCAACTGGCGGCGCGGAACTCTGGAAGTACCACAAAAGGCACAATATGGATAGCAGTGAGGGAGGAGTGGGAAGCACTTCGTGCACGCCCAGACATCGTGGCCGCACTGCACAAATCAATACCACGTCGTGTGGCGCAAATAATTGCCGCCGACGGTCGTCTCACCAAATACCGACACCGGTGACCCGTCTTGAACCTCAGACTTGAGTTTTCATCTTATTTAGCAAGAAAAATAAATTGCTTTCATGGCTGCTTCTCTTTCCTTGCTCTTCTCTTCAAGGGATCTATATTCGGCTGTTTAACGCACATAGACGTCAGACTCTGGAGTTTCCAAGATGTGTGGCGCCACCTGTCGGAGAAGTATTGAGTAGTGCATAGACCGACTCTCTCGCACAGTTTGCTATCGGACCAGGTGTAACTAGCGAGTGCGAAACAACGATTGAGCTTAATGTCGCGTGTGTTTGCGCATTTAGCACTCAGAACGAGAGCTGTGAATTGCTCTCCGCTAGTCGGACGCGCCACCGAGCCGTCGTGAACTGCTTGCTGGATCACTCGCCTGAATGACGGCGAAAACAGCAGCAGACGAGAGCCCCCCGCACGCTACGAAGAAACTCCGCAAAAGACGCACTGTTGCGTTGTGAATTGCCAAGGACGTAAAAGACTGAATAACAACGTTCAGTTTTACCGATTTCCATAGTTGTCGTACGAAAAAGAAAGGCGAGAGCGCTGGAGACGGGCCGTTGCGAGCGTGTTGGGTAAGCGAAGTACCCGCGTTCTCCACAGCCGGTGGCATGAATGTGTGGCTCTGCTGTTGTTTTGCGTAGCCCTGATGCAAAACCGTGGTAACCTTGACTATGAAGCTCAGCAGAGGCTCTGACCGCGGTGCTTGTCGTGTAACACGAAGTGAGCAGCTAGAGGCAGACTGAAGACGCGTGATACGCACACCGCGACGAGTTGGTCGTCACAACACAGCATCGCGGACGTACGTACGTTTTGAAGGCTCAGAGTTCCGGTTCTAACTAGCTAACACCACGCGCGTCATACAAGTAAATCGCAGAATGTTGGTCGTGACCCCCTTCAGGTTTGTTTCGCCCGTGTCCTCTGCGGTTGCCGTAGCTATCTCGGAGGCCACGGTTTTGCCTTTGGTTGTACCCCGCGAAAGTGGACACGCACGTATCCCCATTTGCAGTACATACAAACGGAAGACGACCATCAAGAGACCATTTGAGGATGCGTAATAGAACACTCCAATGCACAGGAAGCGAGAGATTAATTAAGGGAGAATGCAAGTGAAAAGGCGAAAATCGCCGGAGCCATTCGCCCCTGATGAACCGAGTTTTGCACCACTGATCGTAAGATGCATAGCTAAGTAAATTGATCGTGTATGTAGGTACTTTATCGCTGTGGCATACGTATATACCCGATTTTAACGCATTTAGGCTCTAGGGAACGGATGTCGGAGGGCTTGCCTCGAACTCGGTGTCGTGTGATGCTCGCTTGTACTTGCGAGTTGCAGCATGCGGGAATAACTAAAACTTATTTTGCATTATACTCGCAGTTCGCTTTGATCAGCTTCCTTTGTTTCTGAAGCGTGGATTGGCGGAAGAAGCTTTCCAGGTCCTTGATTTTCAGGAAACCGCGCCTCGACACCAACGAAAGAGGAGGGTTATATTGCGGCCTATGCACATTCGCTTGCGGGCGGCTCTCTTTGCACTACCCAGTTAGTGCCAGGGCTACGATGAGGGCGCTGGTGGCGGTGTTTTTCGCAGCGCCGCCTGGGCAGAGTCTGACGTCTATAGCCGCTACAGTATTCTAGTGGTTAAGGTCCTCGATTGCTCACCCGAAGGTCGCGGGATCGAATTCCGGCCGCGGCGGCCGCATCTAGGCGGAAGTTAAATGCTAAAAGCCCGTGTACGTAGATTTAGCTGCACGTTAAAAAACACTAGATGGTCAAATTTCCAGTACCCTGCACTACGCCGTCCCTCCTAGTCATATTGTGGTTTCGGTACGTAAAACCATAATAATTCAAAAATATATGATTAACGCATATGAGTTATAGCACCCAGTTCGGTCTACTACCACAAGTTGGAGAAAGGTGTTAGGAAAGGCACGAAGGCCGTCCACCGGTTAGTCGCACAAAGCTACAAAGAAATAAATGTGATTTGCCTGAAAGAAAAGTTTTCTTTTTCACGAATATCTCGTCCTCGTCGAGGACGGAGATTTCACCAAACAATCAAAATTTTTTTTTGGATATATTCACGCGGAATTCCTTGCAGATTTTTGCTACAAACCCGTGCATGCCATGTTTCTTCTTCCAAGGCGCATATGAACAGGCGCAGGACACCTCCACAGAACACCGCAAGAAATTCCGGCGTGCATGTGTTCCACGAAGCAAAGCTGTTGAGTAACCTTATCACGAAGGTTAATTTTGGAAAAACTGACACCGTATGCATGTTTTCGGCGCGCGCAGCGTCTGGGACTAAGGCGTAGAGTGTGGCGCGCACCGAGCACTGGCAGTACAAATTACGTGTTTTCGTCACGATATCATCGCTCGGTGTTTCCGCGGCCACTGCAGGAGTGAAACATTCCGCTTCTTCTGGCGTTCCGGTGCGCGCACTGTTGAACAGAGCGAACGAGCAGGCTGGCAGGTGAAAAAGGGCGCGCGTGCGCATTACGTGCTCTCAAGCTTCGCAGGCAAACGTCAGAAGGCGCCGCGGTGCTTTTTGACACGCGCTCCCGTGGTCCATAAAAGTTTGACCGCTACTGTGCACTGACGGAGACTCGCGCGCAACTTCCGCTTTATAGTGTATAGCCTAGATGCCTACTCCCGAGGAGGAACCCGCGTATCTCGAAAACGTGTCGGTCGACGGTGAATACGAGCGGCGACGGGCCCGTGCTTCAAAATTATGATGATGTGCCAAGCTTTGCGGCACTGAGTGTAAACTGCCCGCAATTTTTTTCGATTGGGCAGAAACCACGAAGAACATCGTGTCAATTTGCATGCTGTGCTTACTCGCATCAGTGAATGTGGAATGAAACTGAATAACAAGTGCATTTCTTCTGCCATTGAATTGCAATTATGGGGTCACAATGTAAGTTCCAGAGGTTTAACGCCTGGAGAATCGAAAGTGAAGGCCATTGTCAGTGCACGGCGACCTTCTGATGCAATGACATTGGAGTCTTTTCTTGGTCTTGTCGGTTACTGTGCAAAGTTTGTGTCACACTATGCAGATTTGACTGAACCGCTGCGCCAATTAAGTCGCCAAAGGCAGCCGAAGGAGAGCAGAGCTTCATCCAAATTAAATCAGTACTGTCTTCCACACCAACTGTTAGCATCTTCCATGAAAAATTGCCCATAGTCGTAACATACGATACGTCCGATATTGGACTTGTAGCAGAGTTTTAACAACAACAGCTGATCATCATCGCATTGCATCCAGCACTTTGTCCCCTGCCGAGCGCAGGTACTCCGCCACTGAGCGTGAAGCTCTTGCTTGCCTGTTTGCTTGTGAAAGAGGCATGTTTACCTATGCGGCCGGCGCTTCACTATGCGCACGGATGATCAGGCACTAGTTGCCCCGCTTTCTTCAGGATACTAGGGCGTTCGCCCAATCCGGATTTCTCGTTGGTGCTCTAAGCTCATGTACCATAACATCAGTGTGCAATATAGTAAGAGTGCTAACAATGTTGCTGCAGATGCTTTGTCACGACTGGCTCTTAGATACCAGTTAATGGAGACAGTGATGAGCAAATAATTTCACTCGTTAGTTCTTGTATTACAAACACTGAACTTCAGGCACTGAACTTTCTTCTGAATTTCTTCCATATCTTGCAGTCAAACAAGAACTGTTTTGCATGGAGGACTTGCTCTTCCACGATGAGAGACTATAGTTACCCAAGTATCTTTTCGTTACAAACTCATTCAGCTTGCTCATGATTGTTATCCCGGAATAGTTCGCGCTAAGCAGAGTCTTCGGGAGAGGTACTGGTGGCCCGCCTTAGACAAGTAGGAGAGAATGCTGTGTACAATTGCCACATCTGTCAAGCGGCCGATAAGTCTGTCAAGCCTGCATTTACTTCTGTACAACCGACACCGTGGCCTTATCGGTCTTGGGAGATGTTGGGCCCTCTGGACAATTTTCCTTAGAATGCACATTTCATCATTTCAGTCATTGATTACTATTCGAAATGGTCTAAGATTTGTTTCACACAAACGGTAAGTTCTGAAGTCATGATTCAATTGCTTTCTACACTCTTCAGCAGGGAAGTATTTCCCGATGCGCTTTTCATGGACAACGATCTCCCGTTTGTCACAAAAGTTCAAGGACTTCTTGTTGCAAAGGCGCATTCAGCATTTGAGTTCTTCCATGTTTTTTTCCTCAAATGAATGGTGAAATCGAGCGCGTCAATCGAGCTCTTACGGAACATATTCAGATTACCCACTTGGAACGTTGTCCACTAAAAGAAGTCCTAACCTAGTACTTAGCTACATACAGATTTTCACCGCAGGATGCCACAGGAGTGTCTCCTGCTCTTTACGGTAGACAGCCGAGACTTCCTCTTGACTTAATACGTTTGCATAGGGACAAGACACGACGTCACCTACGACTCAGCACACGTATAGCAGGGGTCTCTCACGCCAATAAACTGTGAAGACTAATGTGGACAATCGTCGAGGCGCTAGGCCGTCAGAGGTTCAAGTCGTGCACACAATCAAGGTTCGCATGCCAGGGGAGCGGCCCAAGTATAGAGGTCCATATGCAGTACTACAAAAAGTCAGTTACCCCTCCTTTCGGGAACATCTGCAACACTTCTCTAATAGTCATCTACCATGCGGATTCGTCTCAAGCGCAAGAGACTCCTTCCCATGAATTCAACTCAACGTTTTTCACTTGCACTCCCGAATACTACTACATGTGGCCACCATGTAATCATCATCATCATCAGCCTGTTTACGTTCACTTCAGGGCAAAGGCCTCTCCCATGTTCCGCCAATCAACCCTGTCCTGTGCTTTCTGCTGCCGCGTTATACCTACAAACTTCTTAATCTCATGTACCCACCTAATTTTCTGTCTCCCCCTGACGCGTTTGCCATCTCTTGGAATCCAGTCAGTTACCCTTAATGACCACCAGTTATCCTGCCGACGTGCTACGTGCCAGCCCATATCCATTTCTCCTTCTTGATTTCAACCGTGTAATCAAACATCGTTTAAAGGGGCGGGGGGGGGGGGAGGTTTACTCCGCTGGGGCACCTAGTTGTTCTAAATCTAGTGCATCGGTGCTAAGTAAGCTTTCGCTGCAGGTGGAGTAAGCTAAGTAAGCTTTCGTTGCAGGTGAACCCGTGGAGAGGGACACGGAGCCCGGAAGTCATTCCGCAGCAGTGTCTGCAAGTCTAGGTGGTGAAGCAGTTCAGTCACCAGTCCGTACAGAACAGAGTGCTTCGCTGGAGATGCGCCGCTGCAAACTAAAGCATAGCAAACCAGTTCGATTTGCAGACTGCCCAACGTTGTTGAGTTTTTTTTGAGCAAGTGCAGTATCATATGATATCTTTGTATGCATCGAATGTGCACTGTCGTAAGATACGTGTTTGTATGCACTGAATGCTGCTCTATGTTGTGAATTTTCTGATACAGTGTGTACGTGCTGCATTAAAAAAAACCTGGCTGATGCCTTAGCTTGCATAAGTAGGGTTGTTCAGGTTTCTATATGTCTCCGTCTTTCGGAGGAGGGGATGATGTTGTGTTGTGCATTTTTTGTTCTAGTTTCTGTTTCATGAGGACGATGCCACGGGGCGCCTCACTTGGCACCGATGTTGTGTGACTGTGCCGCTAGGGGCACTTGGAGACGCATTGAAAATAATATCGATTACGTCAGTTGGTGACGAGCTCTCGAACTGAATGCACGCTTTCTTCGGCGCAGTGGCGCCAGGACCTTGTGGACGCTGGCGTTCCCGTCGGAGGCGTCGGCGTGACCGCTGCCTCGTTGCGACACCCGCAGCTGACACAACAGCTGTGCTGCTGGCTGTTAATACGAATGTAAAGCACATTATCTCTGTGGCATCCTGCGTGATTCGATATTTTGTGACTGTTCATCTTGAGTGAACATGGTACATATACGCGGTGCGTTGTTTTTTCACAATTAAATTCTTGAGAGTACGCGCTGTGTACGTCTTCTTCTGTCGTCGTCTTGTTTATAGCGCTGTCCCTTGAAATATGTGCAACCAACAAGTCCAACTATCCGCACGGCTAAAAGCAAGCTGATGGGTCTTTTAAAGGGGAACTAAAGAATTTTGGTGTGAGGTCTTTTTCTGGCTGCAATATGTCACTGCAGGCCTATTAGTCATAACACGGCACTGTCCACATCGCTTGCTGTCGCCCGTGACACTAGCAAAACTGCTAGTTTGAATGTACCTAAGTCACCCGTTAAATAGTTATTCTCAGTGTGTCGGAACGAAACGAAAAACGAAAAAAAAAACAATATTTTTGACTGGAACGAAAAGGTAACCGAAACTTTATCGATTATTTCGTTCCGGAGTGAAACGGAAACTTTTTCAACCGTTTTTCGGTTCACGAGAACACTTCGCAATCCCGAACAACTGAGCTCATGCAATGTGAGGATATCTCAGGGTACAGTATTAGCGCGTTCCTCAGGCAGTAATTACAAAGCAAAGATATGTTGAAATTGTGCGAAAAACGAAAACAGTGGCAACCAGAGATGTTTATATTAACGCAAGTGGACATTTGCGCGCCTGTGACGAAGGCCAAAGTGGAGAGGGCATTGTCGGCGCTGAAGTTAGTTAGAGCGATAGCTCTTATGACATCACAACAGCTGATTTTCGCGCCATAGTTTTCAGCCGCCGCCCGTGTCCGTGACCGCTATCGCGTGAAATAAGAAAAAAATAAATGAGAAACAAATTTGTAGGATAAGAGGAAATAAATGGGAAACAAATTTCTAGGATCGGATGGGATATTACCCCCGCCCTCTGCATGGCAGTCGGGTCTTCCACCACGGTGCCACGCTGGTGCTTGTAACTCCTTCGAAAAAATACTTTATACAGGCGTCATGTCGGGCTAGTAATCGTGTTAACATACGTAATGTAGCGTGGTAGAAGAGTAAAATAACAGCCACTCATCACACAATCCTAACAGCGCAAAGAGTGTGTAGTTTATTGCTTCCCACCAGTGTTGCGGAGTTGCCACTTCAGAATTGGAATGACTCCTGAATCATTAAACATTTTCGCGATCCCGGAATGGAATGGGGACAACGCTTGGAGGAGTTGAATGGAAATGGATTTACGTCTTTTTCTGAAAATAGAGCACGTTTTCGTCTACATGCTGTTTTTCAAACTTGAAGCGTGAGTAAGTCAGAGCCTCGAATTTAACAATAAAGCGGAATTTTAAATGGCTTCGCTAATTACAAGCACGGTACATTTATAAGCAACGCGCCTACTACAAAACGAGGCCTAAGTTAGAGTACAAACAATTGCATTATCCGAGCAGATACTGAAGGGAGGAACAAATTACCCCTGCGCGTTGGTTCCCATTGATACCCCCACACGAAAGTAAGAATACTCTATGCACAGCCTGCACTCTAAAAACTGAAACTCCTGCAGTGAGAGTTATAGAGCTGTGTTACTCCCACAGATCTCATTATACTCTCTCTCAGGGAGGCGCTTTACTCTCTTTTGGCCAGGAGGAGTGAAAAGGCCTTTCACTCCTCCTGGCGAAAGAGAGTAAAGTGCCTGTTTCACTCCCGCATCTCACGAGAGAGTAAAAGGTTATTTTACTCTCTTGCCATATAAAAGCTTGTTTCAGAGCTTGTTTTAGTCTTGCAACTCTCCAAATATAACGAGCTGTAAAGAAAAGTTCGTGCAGTCTAATATCTTTGGCAGTAGCTGAATCGATGAAGTGACGGCGATAGATTCCTCGTCAACTTCTCGCGACGAAAACCGCTGACATGCACAAAGAATCTGCGATCATAAATGTACGCGATTATACTCACACGTACGCACACTTTGAGTCAGATCCTAGTTATTAGCTGACTAGAGGCGGCACGCCGCGGCGTACGCAATAAAATGCTGTGGACAGAAAGCACGAGAAAGAAAAAGAAAAAAAAGGGGGGGGGACTCTTAGTTTCGCCTTTAAAACGCGACAGCGATATTCGTACACCCACACACACACACACACACACACACACACACACACACACACACACACACACACACACACACACACACACACACACACACACACACACACACTATCGCCTTCTCAATCGCTAGCTTGCCTGCGCTTCTCGATGGAGACGTATACACACACAGTGCCGCAAGGAAAGCCAAAGTGCAAACGCCCTCTCTCTCTTTGCATCTACCTCGACTTTTCGCACACGAACAACCAACGCTGCTTTTTCGCTCAGAACCAATGACGCCGACGCCGCCGACACCGGAATTTCTGCGAGACGAGCACTTTGACGCTATCGCGTCCACAAAAAAAAAAGATATATATAAACGCGACTTCCTTCAAGCAGCCGCTAAACGGGAGGGCTGTTACATGAACCGCCGAGAGAAACACGATAACGCAACCTTACGACGCAGGCACGCAGGCGCGAGCGAGGAAAGACAAAATAAAGAAAACGGACACACACACACACACAAGCGCGCGCGCCCACCAGGAGAGGAGAAGCGTGCTTGCTCAAGTCGAAGTCTCGCCGTCGCCCGGCGCTGCCTTCGCCATTTTCTCCCGTTGCCCGGTCATCGAAGTTTCCGAATTGCTCGGCTGTGTCGGTTGTGCGTGCCCGTGTCCTGTGTGTGCGCGACTCTGATCTCAACGCTGGACGTGAACGGCATTTAGCGACGGCAGTGCAACATCGCGTACTGTGAGCGTGTTCGTGTTGGTTTCATGATGGTCTGAAGACTCAAGCGTGCTTGCACCTTCGTGTGTATACGTGTTCGGCCAGCACCTGGTTAGGCACAGTCGGAAATGCGAACGGTAAGTGGTGCTTCTGTATTCTCAGTTTCGCGTCACTCACGTGTGTAGTGCTGCACAGTGTGTCGCGTGGAAAGTACAATAAAAAGAAGAATGGAAAAGCATTACGCGCACATACGTGTGATGCCTGATGCGCGTTTAAAAAGCTTTTGTGAAGGCACACGCTTCGCACGGCCAGTCTATCGAAGAGCGGGTACGCCTCAATGAAGACAATTTGTGCTATACAATTTTTTTGCTTGCCATAAAGCGTGAATGCGTCAGCGTGCTTTCAGAAAATATAAACAAGCGAGAGGCCGCGGTTATCACTCCGTCATGTGTGCATTAAGGCTAACTTTTGTTTTCAGTTGATTCAGTTATTGTAGTTGTCAGCCTCGGTTGTACGATGGTTGCGGTGCTCGGCTGCCGACCCGAAAGTCGCGGCTTCGATCTCGGCCGCGGCGGTAGCATTTCGGTGGAGGCGAAACGCTAAACGCCTGTGTACACTGCGATGTCAGTGCACGTTAAAGAAAACAGATGGGCGAAACTTCCGGAGCCCTTCGTTGCGCCCTTCACTTTTTTAGAAAAACGCCTATTTTCATAATTCATTTTCGGTAAAACACCCCCCTCCATCAGAATTTCGCTCCCCCCCCCTTCCCCTGTGGCTACGGGCCTGGCGTACGCTATTCCAAATTTCCCTAATATTAGTAAGTGGGAATACTTTTAGATAACAATTTTGCATTGCGCACTTTGTTCATCTCTAAGACAAGAAAAGAAACAGCATACCATATATAGGGTAATAACGTCATTAGGTTGAACTAGAACGAATAAATTATGCTGCAGAGATATGATTATGGCCATATTATGTGAAAGTTGTTTGCTAAGTGACAGCGTTTATGGTGAAGAACGTGCATTTTACGATATTGTCACTTAATTCGTGACAATTTTGTGACATAATTAGTGACATCTTGAACTTTCCTGAATTTCATGTGGATATTCTCATCGAGTTGAAGATGTGCGAGCTGTGCCAGGCTTATTCAGTCACATCAGTGCAAGTCAGCTCAATGCAATACTGATGGCAGAGGGACAATAATTAAAAAAATGTGACTGTCATAAGACTATTATGAAGCTTTGAAGCAAGGCTAAGCAGCTATTAAATGTTATCACAGTTAAAAAAAACTAATGTTCAGCAAGAACAGAACACCTTTCGTCATTTCTTATGGTTTACTTCTTTAAGTCATATGTAAGCTTCCTACCTTCATGCTTCTTGATGAATGTGAATATTGTGTTTAGTGCAGCACCAGAAGCAGTAGACAATGGCACGCAGGTCACCAGATGACTCTATCGCAAATTCTCAAAGGATGTGCTGTTGTGCACATACTCCTTGCTGTATCATGCTTTGTTTTGAGCTCTTTCATTAGCCTGATACACGGCAAACAACTTAATTTATCAGAAACTCAAATGCTGTGTTTTTGACGAAATGGTAGGTGTGGAGTGAACTTGAAACCACAAGTATTTGCTTTCTAGTCTCGCACAGGCAGTGAAATTTGTGGTTGGCTGTAGGTTGGCTGTAGGTTATGAATATTTGTGCAGTTGGCAACACTACACTACTGAACTTGATGTGTATATTTGTAAATGCTGCAACACTTAAAATGAAGGAAGGAAAGAAAGAAACAGATGGGAAGACAGGCAGGTTAGCCACTTCTCAAACTGGCTGGCCATGCTGTGCAAAGGAAGAGGGTACGAGGAATGAAGGATAATACAAAAGAAACTTTACAGAAAAAGAACAAAGCAGGAAAGAAGAGTATGATGCCTCGTAAAGTCTGTCTCTAAGCTCACTTTTGCGTAAGAAGCACAGCAGCACTTTCAATGCTAACATCAAACGGGAGCAGCAATGAAAAAGCTCTGGAATCTGTTTTCCCTGAGATTAAAAAAAACGCTTTAGCTACACTGCCAGTTTTGTATTATGTACTGAATTAGTTCTTGGTGTTCGAGTGCATTAGGATAATAAATTTAGAGTTAAAAGATTGTTACATGCATGGACGTCTAACTGAATTTATGCCGGTTATCTGAATTAGGTATTGGTGTGCTTTAGAGCTGTTTAGTGCAGCATGAAATAGTGAGTCACTGCAAAAAATCTGTACATTTTTTTTTCTTTGCAGATGGTGCTCAAGATGGCACATGCAACGCTATGCAGCTGTGGACACCAGCAGCTTGATAAGAACTCTTGAAGCTCATCTGGATACTTCACATAACCTGGGTTGGTAGCAGTAATCTCGTTAGGAGAGAGTGATCAAATAGAATCCATTTCTGAATTGTGCAATGCATACCTGTGTTTAATGAAGCAAGTCATTGATACATTGGAAACATTGAGAGTATCACAATTTTGAGTCCAATGTCATGGTAGCTCTTATCTCAGTCATCCGATACAGTATGCAGAATCTGCACCTGCACTCTGTCACGCCTATAACACTATACTGAATTTACAGTGGAGTGCCTCGATAATAGACACCTGTAGCATGATATTGACTGTATTGTGAGGGATTCATAGTGTTCCTGGCGAAATGGTCAGTACTTATATAACGGCAGTGCTAAGAAGACAAGGACAAGAAAGTGCACATCAAGAGCGCTTACTCACAACTGAAAGCTTTATTGCCTAAACTTGAACCTCGCCTATTACCCGCCAACTAGTTCACATTCCCGTTTTGCTTCAAACGGTCAGTATTGTGATGCATTACCTAAACAATGAATAATAATAATAATAATATCTGGGGTTTAACGTCCCAAAACCAAGATATGACTATGAGAGACGCCGTAGTGGAGGGCTCCGGAAATTTTGACCGCCTGGGGTTCTTTAACGTGCACCTAAATCTAAGTACACGGGCCTCAAACATTTTCGCCTCCATCGAAAATGCAGCCGCGGCGGCCGGGATTCGATTAACAATGAAGTGGCATGTACATCGATATACATTGAAGCTCACTAGCGCATTGCTATTATGGTGTTTAACTTTATTTTTGTGTTCGGTAGTTGTAAAACCGTTCACAAATTTGCGACACAAATATTAGTCCTGTTGTGAGCCACAACAGGACTAACATAGGATGGGCTGCATGCGCCTTGTGATTTAAGTTATCACTGTTAGGAAAATTTTTACATTCATTACCACTTGATAGTTATATTAATTGCTTGTCTAGTTTGTGTTGGCTAGGGGAGATTTAAGGTAACAGCAAGCAGTAAGCAGCATATAAAATTTTCAGTATGCACGCATTTCATAGTTTGCAGAAGCAGGATGGTGCAGTGCTTATAGGCAGGTGCTATGTGCACAGCTGGTTTAGTCCGAAGTGCTGTGAGAAAGACAACATCTAGATTATGCTTTGGCATAAACAGAGCTTTATATTTAAATGTAAATTAAAAAATCGAGGCTGTCCACTGTGGCATGCCTCATAAGTACTATATATCTATATTTTGTCCCGTCTAGCCTAGGATTTTAAATAATTTATTTGGGAGAACTTGCACTAAGTTTTGAGGATAAATGAATTATATTTGTAATAGGCGTTGCCTCCACAAAACAACAAGCAACACTGCACACTAGCTATTGTACCTTGTTCTTTTGCTAGGTGTATAAAAACATGGCAGCAAAACATGGACAAGCAATTGAGCCTCGTCTTTCTGTATTATAATGCTGCGTCTTTCTAGATATTACAAGAATGAAAGTGTGCTGCACACTCATTGCATATCTCACAAGAAAATACTTGGCAGCTTCTTAATTTTGTATTTTTCTGTTTTTTGGGAAAGTCTGCAGTAAGAGAAGACAAGTGGGTATTTTGTATGGATGCAGAAAGCTTAATGGAATTCTTTGCTTGATATCTTTTTCTGGAAGACTGAACACTTTTGGCAAAGCAGCAACAGTTCTGGCCCACCTGTTTGTCTACAAGACGGTCTCTTCTGTGAACACTCCTGTGCCTTACAGTATACTATACTGATGATCTTGTACATCTCTCAGTATTTAGGATTGTCAACACTTGGACTGCTGCACTGTGTTATGCACGGTGCTGAGTCCAAACTTTCCAATAACAGTGTGCATTTGAAAATTTTACATGGCTTGAAAAGATGCTGAATGTAAACTCATCTAATTTACTAAGCATGGTTCTTGACTGCTTTACAGCCGTTATTTATTCCCTGTTCAATTTTTATTCAACCTCATGGCATGTCCAGTCCTTGGCTCTAATGTGCCAAGCCACCACCAGTATTGATGGGCAATTTTTAATTCAAAGCATGTTATTGCCTAACTCCGCGGTAACTTTCCTGTCACGGTATTCGCGGATTCATTTTCAATGTGGCACTTCTGCATGAGCCATAAGTTGAGCTGTTGAAGGTGACGAGGAACCAATTTTCCGGTCGCATTTCATGGCACTAGCTTGCATGTAAATATTGCAACCATTGGTCTACTATTTATGCATAATAATACGGGTGAATAGGGTTGCGAAATAATGCCATGTTCCCAAGCTTAACTTTATAAATCTACATTATTTCTTAAAATTAGGTGAATAAAGGCGACTGTGTTTACAAACCTTGGCAGATGGATCTATGGTCGACACCACAGGTCTTTATACAAAACATTGAACTGCACAATCATGCGTAACATGTTTTCATGCCTGAGGGCAAACTAATGCAGTATATAAGAAAAATGGTACACCACCATGCCTAAGTGTTGCAAGCCTTTATTACTTATCGAGTTGCCTTCATGTGTAAGCAGACACCAAGTTCTCTGTGCATCAGGGGCATAGGCAGAAATTTTTTTCGGGGGGGGGGGGGGGGGCGGGGGGGTCGTCTCCTTGATTTGAAGTGGGAGCCGGGCAGGCAGATGTGTTCAGTTGTCATTTTGGGCTCTGTATGCCATAGCAAAAAAAAATTTCGAGGGGGGGGCGAGGGAGGCCCGGTGTGCCCCCCTGGCTACGCCACTGCTGTGCATGCCATCTCTTTGGATTGTACTTGCATACTGGCATTTCGAAGTGCATGTGTCTTGCTTTGTGATGAATCTTCGAACTATACTTTCATAATATTTTACTGCTGTGAATTAGTGCTCAGGTTGCATTGTGTATGTTGTTTCATCTGTTCAATAATGAGCATAGGTTCTGTGGTAGATGAAAATGTATAATTTACATTGACATTGTGAATGTTGTTTTGATTCTAATAAAGTGCTACAACCAGCATTTATTGTATCATTTGAAGTTTTAAGAATTTGTAATGCATTCAAACAAAAAAGTCCTTGTACATGTAAAAGAAATTGTTCAGGCTCTGATATATAGGTCGTGGTTCTCAGCCATGGATGTTTTGGAGACCCCTTGTGGACTGGTGGAAGTGATGAGGGACCCCTTGCAGTGAGAAGTAAGGAGGGGGGGTGAGGGCTTATAAATGAGCACAACATGCAGCATGAAATAGGTGCCTTGCGTTTCTCCGTGGCAAAGAATGGTCAAACTAAAGTGCCACGCCAATTCAATCTCAACAGCTTGTCACTGAGTTGTGCGATCTGCCGCCACATTTCAGCTGTTTCTCGCTACGCTTTCTCTTCAAATATGCAAGCCTGGAAAAGCACATGTGGTAGAAAATTGCAGTAAAAGCTTTACAGCCATCTCATGGAAAGCATAAGTCAGCTCCGCCGCAATGCATAACCGTTATGCGGTGAAGCAAAACAAAAAATAGTGGGGGCCGCTGTCATTGGACATATTGTTTCTTCAAAAAAGGCGTATTTTCTTTTTTGTTCGAAGATGCGTTTCGCGGACCCCCAGAAATGGCTTCGCTGACCCCCCCCCCCCTTCTTGAGAACCACTGCATGCCACAGATAATGCTTGCGTTACCAGATGGGTTTAACGGATGATTCTTGCAAAATATCGTGCAAATAAGCGACAGGCAGTAAACGGAAACATATCAACTGTGATCGAACATTGATGGGTTGATCATTTATCAATGGTCGCATAATTTGAGGATTTGGAATCAACTACAGGTACACGAGGTAGTAGGAGTGCACATGGCACCCACTTTTTTCAGTTTTTTTTTATCTGCTGCACTCATGTTCGTGCTATGTGTAATCCTGGATCACGAAAAAGTCAAGTTGTGTCCTGCCGTGACAAAAATATCCTAATTAAAATGACACCTTATTTTCTGAAGAACAGCTGTTTCACTGAGGCATACAATAATGCCTTTTTTTTTTAGGTACTGCACAATCTCTTCAGTAGTAGTGCCAACTACACGCGGACGTTCGCAACACAGAGGCGTAACAGTATTATCTTATCTATTTTAAGGGAGACATGTCACTCGCGAATTAACGGACATCGTGCTTAACCTTGGTGGACGCCTTCGACATACATTTTAACGGCGGCGTCATACGGAAGAGTAAATGTTACTTAGTAAAAGGTAGCTAGTCTCCGAGTATAAAAGCAATTAAATACTGACTATGACTAATTCAGAAGCACTGTATGTCGTGCTTCAGCGCGCGTAAGTGCTCATCACGCAAATATTCGTCTAACTGCTCAGAGGTGCCGCTGACCCTGCGTGCAGATCGCAACAGCACCTACACGCGCAATAAATGCATATGCTTGTATAGGTGCACGCTAAAATACCCCTGGAACTCTGACATCGACGTATGTAACAAAAATATGCGACATATGATGGTCTTCGAACAGCTGAGAACGCACTGACGACACTTGCAGCTCGCGGCAAAAATAACCAAAACTGCTTCAACAGCACACGCTCGTAGAATACACGTACGTGAGTTTCGCTATCTAAAGGTACTTGTCACGCCGGTATGAGCAAATTTTTGGGCGAGCGAGACATCCACGATGTATGGTGAACACACAAAAAACACACGTTTATCATTTCTCTTGCGGCACGACAAACGACGAACAGAAGTCGGAGCTGAAGGTGCTAACGGTGGCCTTCGTGAGTTCATGGCGCCGCGCTAACTATTTACTAACCTAATCCACGTGCAAACACACGCCGATGATGCAAAAAAAGAAGTAGCAAGCTCCGTCCTCTCGTTGCAAACCACTTTGTAAATATATAAGGCCGTGAAAAGTTAAGGAAGCATGCGGTGGCTCTGTGGCATAGTGGTTAGAGTGTCTGCTTTCGGTGCTTGTGGTCATGAGTTCGATTCCTGTGTCGTGTGCGATTTGTATGTGTTGTCATACGTGCGCGTTTACATTGATGTCCATTTTCTAATTACCCCTAGAGATAAGCATTACAGAAATTATTCCGTGAAACGCTGTTCGAGTGCCAATTCTTTTTCGCAGCCGCTTTGTGTGCCGTAGCTGCCGCCACGTCAAGTTGCGCCAGCTATGGAGGATAAAAACAACTAACCGACACATAATGTATGACCTTCGAGATTCCGGGATTGTCACTCGATAAGCCTACATCGTTGATTATTTGAGTATGGCTCTCGAAAACGGTGCCGAATCGACACGAATACCTTGCTGTCGAAGCTTAAGGACGTGAACCTAACGCAAACAAAAGCATCAGTTCGGAGATAACGAGCGACAGAGCGCGCGACGGCCACTTGATAGATTCCAGGTGGGCGGCAATCGCTTTCGGCGGCGCGGCCATGTTTACCGGGCGTGCGTATGCGCAGTTCACACCCGGTATTCCGGCGCAAAGCATTTTGCGTATAGCGGTGTGCCGGACAGACTAAAATCCTCTAATGTATGCGTTTCGGTTGCGAGCGCTATACGTGTTTTGGTTGCGTGAATGTGTGCGCGTATGAACGTGCCATTTTCTGTGCTCGATTAATATTATTTCAAAGCTGTTTCAACGTGATAGCTTTACTCCCTCGGAGGAGTGCTTTCACTCAATCGCAGACGGAGTACTGTACTCCATGAGGAGGCGTTGAATCACTCCCTGTCTAGAGGGAGTTGTTTCACCCCGGAAAAGGGAGTGCCCAGCGGGACAAGCCAAAACTCTCACAAAGGGAGTGCCCCGACGCCCTTTGCTCTAAGAGTGTGGTCTTTATCTCACGAGCAGTTTAGTACCTGACACACGTAAATAACGTTTGCGACAAAGAAGGCATTGCATACCTGCGCAAAGGCGAACAGAGAAAGTTTTCCTCAACCCATCCATGCTGGCGAGACGCGCTTGACAATCGTGAGTGCTGACGAGCAGTGTGGCCGAGTGTTCCGTATTCGATGCAAAGGCACAAGGTGCCCGAGCGGTGCACCATTGAAACTAATACCCGCAGACCTAGAGGGTTTTGTTCCCCGTTAACGAAATCTTAGTTTTCTCCATATTCACGACCGCTCCAGACGCGTGGCAAAACTGCTTAGTCTTCTTGAGTACTACTATTGCCGGCATAAAAATACGCTATGTCGTCATTTTAGCTTTAACACATTTAGGCTTAAACAATATTAAAACATCACCATTCGGTGAAACATGCTGACCATGCAAATAGTATAGGTAGCGGGAAAGCTGCCCCTATGGGAATTATTAGGGTGGTTGTACTGAACGCGATATGTCACCAAGTTACTATCCCTCGACATTGGTAACGTGTTTTGCGTACTTTTGCAGTTCTTAATGCATCTGATGACACTTTTATGGGGCGTTCATTCTTAACACGATAAAACTATCAAGATGCCCTTATGCCGTAGTGGGTAGCTTGCATATGTACCTGTATTGATAGCGCCGAGGGACTCCAGAACGGGCTCTGCAAAGTCCGCTCTTCCAGCCTTCGCTGTGACTGTGCTGCGTGTTTCGCGCAGGCCTGGCGATCTCTTTATCAGAACAGCGGTCTCGCACATCAGAGAGTACACTCAATGATTGCTGCTGCTGAGATCATGCTCACTCCCTTGACACAAAGCACTGAGCCAAGTAAAAAAAATTCGTATTTGTCTTTGAAATTGACTTTGAAATTAACTTTGAACTATGACTTTGAAATTAATACTGATTTTGTGCTAGTTGGTAGAAATTCATGGTACAGTTACTTCTGCTCCTTTGAAGAACGTGTTTTACCCTTGTCCAACTTTCTTAAGCGAAAGGCAAGTAACTACATCACAAATCTAATGTCTTTTTATAATTAGCTTAAATTCAAATTTTTGCATAAAAAAACCATCACGAACCGTTACGGAACATTTTTTTTCTGGTACAGAAAGGGAACGGAACTTTTTGCGGTGGAACGAAACTAAAACAGAGACGAAAAACATTTCGTTCCGACACTCTGGTTATTAAACGAGGCGATTCGAGCAAATCATGGAAGCACTTCGCGTGAGGTGCTTTATATATTGGCATGGCTCACTTTGTAAAAAAAAAAGTGCTACACAGACAGCAACGAAATGAAAAGGCGCGACTTGGTGTAGGTCAAAATGTCGAGCGACGTCGTTTATTATCACACACATCTCCGAGTCAGTCTATATTTCGCTGGCGCTCTATGGCTGTGCTTGGCCTTTAAGCGAAAAAGAACAACTAAGATAAAAACGGAAAACAAATAAAGCCAAACTCATAATCTTCCTATGTCGCAAAGGCAAAATTAGGCGCATTCTCCGTCTAAGCACACCTGAAAGAAAGACGAACAATTATTTTTCATCTCTGTTCAGTGAAACAATGATTACCTGAAAAATATCACTGCTCACTCTCAATTTTTTCTGGTATTCGTTTCGCTATCGTGCTTGAAAATCCTAATAATGCATCTTAATCACATCGCCAAGTTATTGGTCAATGTAGATAAGTGTTGTGTAATGCTACGAAATGCACGAATTCTCTAAGGATCCTGCCTTGAGGGGCCGTTTTCTGTGAAGATCACGTTTGGGGATGTCACGATAATATCGCTTTCAATGAGCGCTGATTGGGTGGTTGAGGAAGGGCAGACAAATAGTGGCTTCATCATTGGACACACGAGATTACGCTTCACGGAAAGCGACACTGTCGCCGAATAACGATCGCCTCAGGATACGGACCCTCGGTTCCCTCTACGTGTTGCCCTCTTTCCCACAAATTGAAAATAAAAAAAATACAAGTGGGGAAACACTGACACATGAGAGTAGGGCAAGACAACACAATCGCCGGCTATCAATTGAAAGGGCACACAGCGGAGGAAAAGAAAGCAGACACTGTGGGCTCAGGAGAAGCACTTATGAAACGAACGGACACACTTCGCACCTTCATGGCATGAACGCACGGACATTTATTAGCACTTTTTACGTACCGGAGAGCCTGTCAGGCGATAACTTCAGTGACGCGACAAATAACACACTATAAGGCCAACAGGAAACGCATAAACAACATAACACGCACAATACACCGCGAATGTGACGCCGCGGACGTTCGACTCACCGCGGCAGTCTGCGGGAGCGATTCGCGGAATCACCCCCATGGGACTTCCCACGAGACTATAGCGTCGACGAGCAGGATCCAGGACCAAGGAGAATGAGTGCTCTTCCTAATGCGCCCGCCTAACGTCGCCGACAGTGCGGCTCCACCGCGGCAACAGCGCCACTTCTTGCTCTGCGGCGACCATATATGCTAACTACGACGCAGTTTGCGCGGCACCGTGAGGAGAAATGGACTTTATAGAATGTGCGCGCACCCCCACACGACAAAGGCTTATTTTTGCATGCTCAGGTATGGTTTCTTTACTTGCATTTCAGGCACAGATGCTCGCTTCGCGGAAGATGACTGTTCAGGCGTTTATTTCTTTTTTATGTAGTTTATTGAAGCTGGTTCAAATATGAGCTTCCACTCTAACGTCAACATGACATATCTAACGTTGCCAGTAGAATAAACAGCTGGAAGTCAGCGCTATTTTAGCGCTATGACATGCGTTACAATATACCGCGCTCTCGCTTTTTTTAACGTGTTTGCATGCATTACCATTTATGATGAATCTCTGCCAACTAACTCGACGTTCTAGCGCTTTACAGCCCCAAAAATTTCCATATTATCACAATTAGTCAGCCTCTCACAGTGGATGCACCAGCACGGCTAAATTGTGAACACCACTACGAAACTGAAAGAAGGTGAGGTGTGCAAACACGTTTGGAAGATACTAAAACAAGACAACACAAACCCTGTTTATCAACCGAAAAGGCGTAACGCGGCGGAAAAGAAAGTGCAAGTTATCTTTATTAGAGAACGCTGTTGTTTTACCAACGACGATGTGCACGAAAATGTACGCACAGACTATGCTCTACCTAGTGGATAGACGGAAACCGCTGTTCCCGCTTCCTGAGCGCTCGGTCTGATCACTTGCGCACGATACGGCTGCTTGCAGTCTCGGATGCGCAAGGATAGCTAACATGACACCGCGGTGCCTTGACATGGCCTTTTGAATATTCTATTTTTATATTCGTCCGAACTCAATGTGGCGTTTTCTCGTGACTGTGCTCAGTGATACAAAGCATTGTTTTACCAGGAAAATCAGACGCTCACAGTTTTGGGCCAAGTAGTACTAAAATGTGGCGTAAAAATGGCACTTTTTAGTGAAAGTGAGAAGTATCTCACCCGTTGCGAGTCACATGGTGTGCCGTCAGCGGCGCGAGTATACCAGCAATCATACCACCCGCCAGTACGGTTTTCGGTAGTGTGGCGCATGAACCGACAACACTCCTGTTTGCAGTCCTTGTAAGGCGAAACTGTTGTCGTGCGCCTCTAAAAAAAAAGAAAACAGAAGTAAAATGTCATCAAATTAGACAACGTATGTTTTCGTAGAAATCGCTTATAATACCAGACTTAGTCGAAACATTTTAAATTTGCTGATGAAATCGTCACGTTGTAGCGGCAGTTATAATACTAAGCTTGATATTCGGGTGAGATGGTTTCGTACCATATCGATGACTTCGTCTTCACCTCATTAACGGGTGATCACCAATCCTCTTAGTCTGACAGCGTAAAAGCACTGGCTAGTTGGTTGATCATATTCACTACGGAGACGGCGCAAAATCTGAGTACGCCGCAGACGTCTCTAAAGAACCATGCACAATGTGTGTGGCTTTTTCGTGTGTCTGTTCGGCAACCTCATACTTCACGCTGTTTCCACTTGGAACGCTTGGCCAGGATTGAAAAGTTGTACTTGCAATACATGACGTAGCCGTCAGCAACACGCCGCTGCGAGTCTTAAGCCTTGTCCTTGCCGATTTTCCGTAAATACATGCACTGCTGCGCATATTCCCACTGTGTCATCCTTTCTTTTTTGGCAACCATTTCATGGCATCGACAATGCTATTACCGCGGTGTGTGTCCGCATGCATTTTCTCTTGCTTCTTACAGCTACTTTAGGTAACCACACAGAGTGCTGTACGCTTATGGTTGACGCTGTCTTTAAAAAAAAATACCGGAAAAATTCTGAAGAGAGTGAACATTCGATTTCATGCGATGCGAAACAGGTTGGTAAAGACAGGTGACCAAACTCTACGACGACGACTGCCACGTAGCGGAAACCAACATGCGCCGAGAATGGACCAGCTTGGAGAAGTTAAAAGGACGCTATAGAGAAAAAAAGGAAAGATTTTTCTCATATTGTTAAATTACCCTCGATAACTCGAGTGTCACTGCGCCGTCAGGGTTCGCGCCTTTCAAACCAGTTGATGCGGATGCCCCGATTACTCTCGGAAGTGGCGGACACGAGTGTCAGACGTCGAAATGGAGGCGCACGTACGTCAAGGCGTCAGCCACGACCTCTGAATCCCCCTCCGGTAGCTCTCAACTTCGTTCGTGAAACTCATAGGGCAGCGCTGAATAGTCAACGCCCAGCGCTCCAGGTGGCCTTGGCTCGCACAAGCCCGAGCGCCATGTGGTCCGTTTCTACCACAAATGAAACTCCGTAGACATAACAGTGAAGCTTGCGGAGAGCAAAACAAATATCGAGAGGCATCCGGTGATTAGCGATGGTACTACGAGTGTTGCAAATGCTTTTAGGGCGCCTAAGGGAACTGCCCTGTGGCCATCACTTGCCACGTCATTTACGATTCCCGTGTACGCGAGGAAGAGACGACTGAGAGTCACGGGCACGTGAAGACCAGGGACATACACTAAGCGCTGTGGGCACATGCCATTCTCGAGCGCCAAACTATCCGCGCTGCGCCGCGCAAAATAGGAAACGTGGGATAAGAGCCGGTGGCACCGCGGTGCGGGAGGGAGCGAAAGCGTCTCCCTTGTTGCGTGCAGCAGAAGCATGAGCGCAACCATGTGAAATTGTTAGCGGTGCTTTGCAATGACGCGTATTATTTGCTGCGTCGTAAACTGTGCTTATAACTACAGGAACTGCCCACCTTGAACGCAGTTCAGTTTTCCATCGCGTCCATGCGGAGCGTAGTCCGTGTGAAACTGGTGGCCCCGGTGATATTAATGCGAAGTATCTTATGGCGGGATGTCAGATTCCTCTGCGCAGTTACTGCACGTTATCATCCTGACTGTCTCAGCTGCTGTACATCTCTGTAGAACTCTTCCGGTACCTCAACTGTTCTATCCCTGGAGACATCAGCAGTCATGCAGGCACTGCGGAATCAGGGCATCGACGAAGCCTATATAAACATAACGGAAGAAATCTACAGCGCATCCACAGCCACTATAGTCCTTCATAAAGAAATCGACAGAATCCCAATAAAGAAGTGCGTGCGACAGGGAGACACAATCTCTCCAATGCTATTCACCGCGTGTTTACAGGAGGTTTTCAGGGCCCTAGATTGGGAAGAATTAAGGATAAGAGTTAATGAAGAGTATCTCAGTAACCTGCGATTCGCTGATGACATTGCATTGATGAGTAACGCGGGAGACGAATTACAGCTCATTATTACTGAACTGGATACGGAAAGCAGAAGAGTAGGTCTGAACATTAATATGCATAAAACTAAAGTAATGTGGAACAATCTTGGTAGAGAACAACGCTTTGCGATAGGTGGCGAGACACTGGAAGTTGTAAAGGAGTACGTCTACTTAGGACAGGTAGTAACCGCGGAGCCGAACCATGACAGTGAAATAACTAGAAGAATATGGATGGGATGGGGCTCATTCAGCAAGCATTATCAAATCATGAATGGTAATCTACCACTATCTTTCAAGAGGAAGGTATATAACAACTGCATCTTACCGGTACTTACCTACGGAGCAGAAACCTGGAGGCTTACAAAGAGGGTTCAACTTAAATTGAGGACGACGCAGCGAGCGATGGAAACGAAAATGATAGGTGTAACTTCAAGAGACAGGAAGAGAGCAGAGTGGGTCAGGGAACAAACGGGGGTTAAGGACATCATGGTTGAAATCAAGAAGAAGAAATGGATATGGGCCGGGCACGTAGCACGTCGGCAGGATAACCGGTGGTTATTAAGGGTAACTGACTGGATTCCAAGAGATGGCAAACGCGTGAGGGGGAGACAGAAAATTAGGTGGGTAGATGAGATTAAGAAGTCTGAAGGTATAACGTGGCAGCAGAAAGCACAGGACCGGGTTGATTGGCGGAACATGGGAGAGGCCCTTGCCCTGCAGTGGGCCTAGACAGGCTGATGATGATGATGATCTTATGGTGGAGTTCAATCCGGTGGTGGTGGTGTGCGGCGTGACCACACTTACTGCGCATGCGCATACCCTCTGCAAACTACTCCTCTCCACCCCCCTCACCATTCCTCCTGTCCTCTTCCCTCCCCCTCTCCACTTCACCTCTCCCCTCGCCCTTTCCACTCTTCCTCTGAAACGCGGTCTAGACATGCCGAAATTCTCTCCTGCGCAACGCCGCGATGAGCACCTTCTCCTCTCCTACGCTTGCCCCCTCTCGCACGCCTGTCGACCGCGTTCCCCCGCTCGCCCTCTGAGAATTAACGGCAGGCTAGAGGAAACACAAGACGCGCGTAGCGTTCCTCTTCGCGTTCCACGACGCGACGTCGGTAGCATGCGCAACGAACGCCAACGGAACGCGATCGTGCAAGTGCTCCGGCTTCGCATCGCCTCATCGTCCCCTTTAGCGGGAAATGGTGTAATTTTTGCTATTTCTTCATCTTCTTTCCTTCATGTTGCTTTCTTTCTTTAGCATTTCCTGCGCCTTCTTTCTTCTATCTGTCCTTCTTTCGTTAATCTATTTCTATTTACAAATTACATGACGCCGGTAGTTTTGAATGTATGGCCCACGCAGGTTGAGTGATAGGTTTACAGGGCTGACGGAACTGAGTGGAAGCCGGAAAAGTGGTCTCGTGTCTGCAGCCAAGAATTCGTTTGCGGAAAGGCATCGACGGATACAGCAGTTCTCCCTTGTACGCTCCTGCTGTTTTTTCGCCGACGTACCGCAGGTCAACGAGCGGGGCACTTCCTAAATGAAAACAGTAAGGAAGCCCCGGATGCGTGGTACAGTGCATCGGGGACCGCACGAAATTGGACATTTTGTCCTGCTTTTCTGCCTTTCAAGCTGCGCGCGCCAGCGAAGCCGCGCCACGCCGTTCTAGCGCTACTTGACCGCTAAGATATCACGTGCAAAACTGGCACGTAACAGAATTACTCAAGCACTCATGCCGCGCGAGCAACGTCTACAAACGGAGAAAACTGCGGAACTGCGATCGCATCTCTAATGCCAACACAGTTCGGTGATCGTAAGTTTTGCTTGCGCCTATCACATTAAGTTATCGAAGACAAGATCACGCTACAGCACATGTCCGACGTAAATGACATGATAAGCAGAAAAATGATAAGAAAGATTGCATACCAGCCTTGATGGTGACGCCGTATGCTTTAAGGAATAAGCTGGCCTGGGCCGCACGCACCCGACTTTTCGGTGAATGCAAATTGCTAGAGGCACGTGATGTCAGTGCACATAAAAACACCAGATGATCTAAATTTCTGAAGCCCTCGCCTATAGCGTGCCTCACAATCATGTCGTGGCCTTGGCAAATAAAATCCCACAAATTATTATTAATTCACCGACTTTCTTCCGTCACGTCGAAAAGATGATGCATAATTTATGCCCTTTGTCTTCGTTTGAATACCTAAACAAATCCTGCGCTGTTAACTTTCTTAAAGCCTTTCCGTTTTATCACATCTGCCATCACCGCGCACATGTACTTACATACCGCGCGGGAGTAGCAGAAGGCGAGTCGACAATTCGTAGCACGCGAGTGGAAACTGAAGTGGCCGCCGTGGCGATGGCGGCGCGCTGGCGCAGTGCACTGCTGCGTCACGTGTAGGTGCTGCACGTTTCCCATAGCGGTGTTTCCCATAGCGGACCACTTGCTCGCAAAATAGAAGACAATGTCTTACTTAGAGCTCTTCTTCAAATAAGGCATTGCACTATTCTCCGCACCTAACAACTGCACCTGTTCTCTGACACGAACGCTACACCCAAGAAGGAAAAGAAAGAACGGAAGGATGGGGAGGTTAGCCAGACCCAAAGGGGTCAATGTACGGCATGGAGGAGAGCATGACTTCTGCACCGATGGGAGCACGAGGACTCATGCGTCGGGTAAAAGGATAGGACGCGGAACACGGTGGCTCATATTTGTCGAAAGTGTCGCCGAAGTGCGCATGAGGCGAGGATCCTCGGAAACACGGCAACAGTGTCGCCTAAGCGAGCTTGCTCGCGGACGACATCGTCTACTCCTTGCGCTCGTGACATGGATGTGCCAGCGGCCGTGTGAAGAGCGGAAACGACACATTGGAAGGGCCAGTAACGTGCTCCGCGTGTGTCTAAAACTGTTGAGAAAACCCTGAACTGGCTAGAGCGGTTATCCCCACAGAGGGCTCCGCAGAAAGTGTCTCCTTGCGGCTGAAAGCAGAAGGCCGCTAAAGCGAGCTTACCTCGTGCTGCCGGCTTCGTCTGCATCCAAATGGATTAAGTCAGTAACCAGGGAATCCAGCAGGAACAAGCGCCTCGAAGGATTCTACTCTGATGCCATAACGAAACCAAGTTGGGCGCAAGTTATGTTGCAGGCAGGCACGTTGTGTGCCAACTATGTGGAGATGGTTTTCAAATTGATCCTTTGTTCCATCCTTTCGTCAATGTCTATTTTGACAAACTAAGATCGACTCATTAAAGGGGCCCTGCACTCAAATTTTACCCACGGAGACTTACATTGCAACGCGTTCCTTGTATCGGCCTGAGATGAATGCAAGAAGAATTTTCAAAATAGACGCATGCAAACAGAAGAATTAAACTTAAAATTCCAAATAAAAGCACACGACAGAAATTGGCCTATTCTTGCGTATTTGACTGACCCAGTGAAGTGTCAAGCTGATTTGTATGGTTCCAATCAAAACGCGGCTCATATTTTACTGTGCTGGAATCCCGCAACACATGGTGGCCTTCCTGCCGCAAGCTGGCGCCGCCCTTTTTGACGGATTCGGTGCCGAACAAGTTAGCAGACTCCTCCATGCTGTGAAATGAGAGGTGAAAACACGTCAAAGTTCCCAAAAAGGAGCGACGCGCTATGCGTCGTTACGTTTGAAGGCACGCCGCTATAAAAAGTTCCAGGGACTCCACGGAGACCGACACCACACGAGGAGTACAGAGATGAGGGCAATGCAGCAATGTCGCACAGGACGCGGTGGATTGAGGAACGGGACACAATTAAGTTGACCGAACAAAATAACGTGGGCAGATGGAAACTATCGCACCACCAGTTGACAGCGGAGAGAAACCGTGTTTCGCCGCAGGGGAAAGAACGGTTTTGCCCCGATGCAGAAATGCAAAGTGTGTTTCATTGATGAAGGCTGCGCTTTGCGTAGACCAGTGGTTCTCAAATGAGGGTCCGCGGACCCTGGGAGTCCGCGAAGCCATTCTCGAAGGTCTGCGAAGCCCATCCTCGAAAGGAAGGAGTTTTTTTTTTTTTTTTTTGAGGCGCGCTATGTCCGGTGACAAAAGCACCTTCAGAATTTTGGTATGCTTCACCGCATATTATTTTTGCACTGCGGCGGAGCTCACTTCTGCATCTCCTCCGTGAGATGGCTGCAAACCTTTTGTTCCAGATTTCTGCGACACACGCACGCGAGCACACTTTTTCCAGGCTTGCATATTTGAAGAGCAAACACACCTACAAACAGGTTGAATGTGGCTCTAGGCCGCACAACTTATCGACAAGCTGTTGACATCGAATTGGCGCGATACTTTAGTTTGACCATTATTCGCCACTTAAAAATAAGAGACAACTATTTCAGGTGGCATGTTATGTTAATTTATGACGTACCCCCCCCCCCCTTTCGCTCACTGCAAGGGCCCCCCATCACTTCCACCTGCCCACAAGGGGTCTCCATAACATCCATGGCTGAGAACCACTGGCGTAGACCATTCGACCTCACTACCCTGGTCACAGTTGCACAACAATTGCAATTCATGCAAAATTGCTGTCTTTTTTAGAGTTCTAAGAATTTTTAAACACATCACCGTTTGCAAATTGCTCAGAATGAGTGCGTAACAATCGTGCGCAATATACTTCTTTTATTTCCAAACAAACAAAATGACCAGCATAAGCTCAGCCATACCTCATTTCCGGCAGCAAAAACTATTGATGTGCGACTCTGCGCTTAGTACGGAAACCCACTTCTGAAAGAAGTCAATATTGACGCGTGGTCGTGACGTCGACGAAGGCAGCAGTCGGCGTGTCGAAGATGAGACTCTTTATCTGGCCGGACTTGTGGCCGGAAAACGGAAAGTCAAGCTATAGGAATGCACACTGTGCACTGATAGCGGCGAACAGAGCGTTGGCAGTCGATAAATTGAACATCGATCGGATGCGCCGTCTTTTATATGTCACGCATCGAACTTTCCAGCCTTATCACTGGTGGTCGCGCAAGCTGTGGAATAATCTTGAGTGTTCTCATCATGTGCGCAATCTTAACAAAATTATCTACTACAATCTGGAATCTTCTCGGACATTCTGGCGCGCTTTGCGCAAGGTAGCAGCTATACGTGCAATGGGCCGGTAACAGAAAACATAGAAAGGAGCGTGTGTGGCATTGCCCCCCTCTGAAAAGGCGTCGTCCCGATAATTAATAATAATATCTGGGGTTTAACGTCCCAAAACCACGATATGATTATGAGAGACGCCGTAGTGGAGGGCTCCGGAAATTTCGACCACCTGGGATTCTTTAACGTGCACCTAAATCTAAGTACACGGGCCTCAAACAATTTCGCATCCATCGAAAATGCAGCCGCCGTGGCCGGGATTTGATCCAGCGACCTTCGGGTCAGCAGTCGAGCGCCATAACCACTAGACCAACGTGGCGGGGCGCATCGTCCCGATTTTTGTAAGAGGACATGGAAGATGAAAAGAAATGCATACGGAAGGGAAGTACAATAATAAAGCAAGAAAGAACAACAAGCAATAAGTACAAGCAAAATACAATAATAAAGCAAAAGGTACAGTCATCATGTTCGCTAACGCGCAAAAAAGGCTTAAGGTGCACGACATGGACGACTTCAGGACGTGAGCGGCGCCGCTGAGAGCTCGAAATGCCGTCCGGGATAACATCGCAGTCTAGGGCGCGGAGACGTCAGAGCACCTTGTATGGTCCGAAGTATCCCCGAAGAAGCTTCTCGCTAAGTCCCAGTAGGCGTATCGGCGTCCAGACCCACACACGCTCGCGGGGTTGGTACTCCATGTGGCGTCGACGCAGATTACAGTGACGGCTGTCAGCCCTCAGCTGGTTCTTGATGCGCAGGTGGGCGAGATGTCAAGCTTCTTCGGCGCGTTGCAAATAAACGGCGATGTCGAGAGCGTCTTCGTAGGTGGCGGTTTGTAGAATTGCGTCTAGCGTCGTTGCCGGGCACCTTCCGTACACCAGCTTGTACAGCGTCATTTGCGTCGTTTTTTGCATGGCCGTGTTGTATGCGAAGGTCACATACGGAAGGATGGCATCCCACGTCTTGTGTTCGACGCCGACATACATGGCCAGCATGTCGGCGATGGTCTTGTTTACCCGATCGTTGAGGCCATTGGTCTGTGTGTGGTACGCTGTGATCCGGCGGTGGCTTGTCTGGCTCTATCTCAATATTGCCTGAGTTACGTGAGCAGTAAACGCCGTACCTCTGTCGGTGATGAGGACCTCTGGGGCGCCATGACGCAGGACGATGTTCTCAACATAAAACTTCGCTTCCTCGGCGGCAGTGCCTCTGGGCAGGGCCCTTGGCTCCACGTAGCGGGTGAGGTAGTCGGTAGATACGACGATCCATTTTTTTTCCGGTATTGGACGTCGGGAATGGCCCCAGTAAGCACATCCCGATTTGCTGGAACGGCCGTCCAGGTGGCTCGATAGGCTGCAGAAGTCC
Source organism: Rhipicephalus sanguineus (assembly GCF_013339695.2). Lineage (NCBI taxonomy): Eukaryota > Metazoa > Arthropoda > Arachnida > Ixodida > Ixodidae > Rhipicephalus > Rhipicephalus sanguineus. The sequence goes on along the minus strand of NC_051179.1, from coordinate 139,356,820 downwards.
CGCTGGCCTAGTCGGCGGTGTCTTACGTCGCTGACAGTCCCGGCAGGTTTTCACGTAGCGAGTGACGTCGGCGGCAAGGCGCCGCCAGTGGTACTTTTCCTGTATTCTTGCGAGCAGGCGAGAAACACCCAGGTGTCCAGAGGAGCCTGGAGGACCTCTGATCGCAATGCCGAGGGCACCACGAGAAGGCAGTCGGCTCGAAGTGGCGAGAATTTCCTTAGGAGAACACCGTTGCGCATGAAAAACGACGTCAGTCCCCGCATGAATACCTTCGGAACAACGGTGGTCCGGCCCTCGAGGTATTCCAAAAGGCCCCTGAGTTCTGGGTCCACAGCCTGTTGTTCGGCGATGTCGGCAGTTATGGTTCCCAAGAAGCAGTCATCCTCCTGGCCGTACTGCGGCGGTGGGTCGACGGGGGCTCGAGAGAGGCAGTCAGCGTCGGAGTGTTTTCTTCACGAACGGGGCTGGGTTCACTGCTTCATGGGGGCGTCCGAAACATGAACGTACCCAGCAGCTGCACCAGATGTCACGTGGTTGTGACGTCGACGAAGGTAGCAGTCGGCGTGTCGAAGATGAAACTCTTTATTTGGCCGAATTTGTGGCCGGATAACGAAAAGTCAAACTACAGGAATACACAGTGTGCACTGATAGCGGCCAACAGAGCGTCGGCCGTCAATAAATTGAGCATCGCTCGGATGCGCCGTCTTTTATACGTCGCGCACCGAACTTTCCAGCGTTATCACTGGTGGTCGCGCAAGCTCTGGAATAATCTTGACTATTCTGGTCATGTGCGCAATATTAACAAAATGATCTATTACAATCTGGAATCTTCTCAGACATTCTGGCGCGCTTTGCGCAAGGCAGCAGCTACACGTGCCATGGGCCGGTAACAGAAAATATAGAAAGAAAGGAGCGTGCGTGGGAATATATCAAACGCTTTGATCTCGCCGCTTCCAACGGTACCTCAGCACTCATCAAGGCCCATAGCAAGCAAATGGCCGATAAGAAAAACTAAAGCTGCTTCCACATCTGAGCAACCTGAGTAAACAGCGCAGATAGCAAGCAAGCGCTGCCACCTGGCAATTGCAGATTGAGTTTTTTCCTTTTTCTTCATCTTCTTTCCTTCATGTTGCTTTCTTTCTTTACCATTTTCTACGCCTTCTTTCTTCTATCTGTCCTTCTTTCGTTATCTATTTCTATATTATCCTCTCTCCTCCTTTCCCACCTCCTAGCCCTCTCATCACTCCCCCTGACCCTAACTTCTGTTTCCCATCCCGTGCAATGCTACGCTGTACACGTGTAGTGCGAATCTTCGGAATAAGGAAGTCAGACAGGAGTTCGTTGCGCCGATGACAGCAACTTTCTCAAGACACTGGCGAGGCTGTTTCCTGTTTTGTTATCTTATGGCAAAAACTCGCGAACATAAGACACACAACACAGGACACCAATAGTAACACTACACTTAACAACCTATGAAAACTCAAAGAAGCCACTTAAACAACGTTAGTCCTAGCGTAAGTGATACAGTCTCACCGGTCAGTACTTGAACCTGATGCGGGACACGTCTACATAGAAGAGATGTAAACACGGGAATACAGTAGTCTCAACAGTTCGGCGAATAGCAGGGCAACGCTGAAGCGAACGCGCTGACGGAGATGACAAGTGATAAAGACCGCCGGCGCTGAAATCACGCAGTCTTCTGCTCGAACACGCGGACAAGAGGCCACCCTGGAGCGAAACCTGGGGACTACACCCGGCCGTGTTGCTGGCAGCGGCGGTCTTCCTTGTCTTCCCAAAGGTAGACGTCGAGGGCTGTGGACGCGTTAAGTCCAGCGCTTCGTCTCGCGGCTCTCGTCCGGCTGGGCAACACTCGGGCCTACCCGCGATGGTGTTACTGGTCGTTACAGTAGCTTCCCGCTAGCTCCATGTACTCGCCGTCGAAGCTTCAGGCCAAGCGAAGCAGGCTGCTCCGACCCTTGACCTCTGCCAGGCACTCGGGTTTACGCTCGACTGTGGTGCTGGCCAACCGCCTCCACGCTCCGGCCGCTCGACGGAACACCACCTTCACAACCACATGGCATATCACGCGCCTGCCTCTCGCGCCCCTCAATTTTTTTCTCTCGTGGCTTCGTGTCGCAGTCCATCGTCATCTTCATCTTCGCACAAGTCTTCCCGCTGCGCTTCTGTGCATGTCGCTCTGTTCATGTCAGCTCCGTCACACCAAACACGACACTCGCGCACTCATCTCCCATCACAGCATGGTTACGCTAGCGTTTATCCTCTCACCTTCACTTACCTTTCCCACCGCCCTGGTAAACTATACTATACAAGGATATGCCATATTTTTGCCTCTGCCCCTTCTTTCCTTCCTCCTCACCCTCGCATCACTCTTCCTCACTCTTAGTTCCCTTTTCCACCCCCTTAATTGCTATACAATAGTATCGATGGTTTTGCTATGCTAGGAGCTGCTTGGCACATACCCACATCCTGGGGCACTGGTCACGCGAACGGGCGGAATGAAAACCTTAACCAGCTCTGCTGTCAGAACAATATGCGTAATTTCGGGTACAGGGACATTTGCAGCTCTGCCTTGTAATGCAGTAGTCTGGCTCGTTGTATAAATCGATGCTGGATGGACTGAGTGAATGGTTCCACTGCAATACCTCTCTCTTAGTAGTGTGAACAGTTAAGAGTACTTTATTAGAAATTATTGTATAAGCTGTCGGGACAAACCTCATATATGTGCCACCAGACTTCATTCCTGAGCAAGAGTGGGACGGAGGCGATACGTGAAATGCGGGAAAAATAACCGAATATTGAAAGGTGAACCGAATATTGAAAGGTAAGAAGGAAAATAATAAAGAGAACAAAAAGAGGGTGTCCACACACACACGTTATGGTAGCTCAGCAACTAAGGACTTGCGCTGCTAAGCTCGAGGGCTCGCGATCGCTTGCTGGCCACTGCGGCTGCATTTCGATCGCATCGAAATGCAAGAACACTCGTGTGCGTACATTTAGGTGCATGTTAAATAAGTCCACGTGGTCGAGAATCATCTGGAGTCCCCCACTACGTCGTGCCGCCGCATAATCATATGCAGGTTTGGGCACGTCAAACCCCAGAATCTATCGTTTCACACACACACACACACACACACACACACACACACACACACGCACACATACACACACACACGCACAGGCGCGACTGCGCTCACATTTCTGGGAATAGAGAGAGGAAAGACAGCGATGCGAGGAATGTTAACTACATTAACTAACTATGTCCAGCTTGCAACCTATGTCCTAAACTAAACTATGTACGAATTGCAAACTATGTCGCGCTTGCAATTTCTTCGTTTGTATTTTGAAACACACAAGGCGAGAAATCTATCAGACACCACTGTGCCAAGCTTCAAGAAATAGGCAGCGTCTAAGTTCTGTGGATGTATCCGATTACTTGTATTCAGTATGTGTGCGTGTGGAAACCCACGCACGCTCAGTGCATTTATGGTCACACGCTCAAGAAGTAGCTCGCCTTTGTGTTCACATAGACATTCGACCCCGGAACTCTACAGAAGAGGCGGAACATACCGCTGAGTGGCACATTTGCATTTTACGAAATGTTTACAATCATCGTAGATGGGTATTTTGCGGAGCGCTTGCGCACGGGGGAAATGGCTGAGCGCCCAGGCTATTGCGATGCGAAGCCGGTGTCACCACTTCTACGTTTTCCTTAATGCTAAAACAATTTCAGCAGACAGGAAAATAAGATATTCATCTCTTACCCGGTACCTCCTTTCATATCGTATCCTTGCAGCACGGTGCCAGGGACTCTCCGTCGTCGATGGCCAGGGGTTCATGTTCCGGTTAATTGTGGATAGCTGCAGATTGCACGAACAGAAACGAGGAGCATATTTAACTTGTGTTAATGGTTATCCGCAATTTCCTAGTCTTATTTCTCATTTTGTCCAGAATGCTTTGAATGACACGAACAATTCAGTGCTGCTTTGTGACGCAGCGACTAAAGGGACTTGCTCGAAAATGTGGCAGGCTTCGAAATCGAAATTTAGATATGCGCCCTTAAATTATTGACGAAAAAACTGTTTCAACAACTGTGCTCATAAGCCCGCGGAATGGGGTAGGGGTCGAAGGTTCGGTCCCAGGATCGGTCCCAGGTTCGGTCCCTGCCAGCGGGGAGTTATCTTTTCGTCCACTTTATTTCTTCGCATTTATATCCTAATTACTACAAATAAGATCCATCCCTTATACTTTCCGTGGTATTATTGTCTGTTCGTTCTCATTACCATTTCGTCTAGCAGCGAAAAAACTAGCCCTTAAAAGTAATCTTCTTTCCTGTTTACTTATTGTAATTTCAGATTTTCTGAATTGTATTTGAAAGTGCTTTTTTTTGCTTATGAATCGGCGGAAGGTTATTGAAAATGATCCATTTATTGAACTCCTTTCAGCTATGGAGTGGCGGGGGAGACGTAAGCGTTTAACGGTGAGATACAGAACGGTGAGTTTATGATGGATATTATTTACTTACATGTGACGCGCTATTCACTACCCAATTATCTATTATCTTTTGTGCTATTATCTGTTATCGATTTCATACTATATTATTGCCTATTATCATAATATCCATGCGAAATGCAAACGTCTCAATTATGTAGTCGGCATTCTCATTTCGTCCAATTAAAATTCAATAAAATTTTCTTAAACTTGCCGCTGTGACATAAGTCGAAGTTGGCATAACGTCCATATTGGACTATCAAAAGATATCGGCGCGACAGTGTCAGCCATCTCGTTTCAAGATATTCCACGATGCCCTGGCTCCCATAGCAATCCCACCTGACGCAAGTTCGTAGATTACTGAGTTGTGGGTCTTCAGTATAGAAATCTCTGTGGAAGAAGTGACTGATGTGAATATTGATAAATCATAAGTCATTATGACAGCTCTTCAATGACTTAGTGAGCCGCCGCGGTGGCTAAGTGGTGAGGGTGCTTGGCTGCTGTTGGATCCCAAACACGGCGGTGACAATTAGATGGAGGCGAAGTGCTAGGGACCGCTGCATTTACATTTAAGCAGACGTTAATGAACCCCACAGGATTGAAATTATCGAAGCCCTCTACTACAGCGTGCCTTATAATACTGTCGCAGCTTTGATTAAAAAATCCCGGTAAATTACTGATCTACATGAATTTTCGAGGAGCTAAAATAAGTGCTAATATTTCAACTCAAGCATGAGTGCATAATTCGAGAGGTGTAATAAAAGCCAACGTGACAATCACTGTTAAAATAACCACACTCGCCCTCTCTTCACTCAATGGCGCATCAGTGGCGATTACAGTACTAATTCCCATTTGGTCATCTAACCCACCAGTTTAATCTGGAGGGCAGTAGTTTGGCATTCGGCAGAAATATATCAAAAATTGTAATTGGCGTTTTGGAGAAAAATATTTGATTAGATAACCTAGCGTGCATTAGTATTTAAATGGTCAGGTAGAGCTCGGACGAACAAAACATCAGGTTTACGTTCATATTCTAGATCGATAAAAAATGTTCTTAGTTCACCAACAAATACGAACGCTGAGTACCTTAGTGCAGACTCGTAATATTTAAAATTTGTTTTAGCCATGAGCGTGTGGAACGTGCCAACAAAGAGTAAGCAATCGCCTTCTCGGTATAGAAACGGCTGCCATAAGTTTTCGTGACCACCAATTCTAATGTCGGCCAAACGTGCAAGCGATGAATAGTGATCTGAGTACCTCTTCGAATTCCAGAGTGGGGTTAACCGAGTTTGCGTATCATTCCAACAATGCATGGTGTCTCATATCTCACATGGTCGATGTGATTGCTTTTGTTCATTTTTCGGCACAGCGCTGCAAGTTTGTTTCTGGCACTAAATACAACGCGTACACCAATCTTACCAGCACCCTTTTTCAGTCTGTGCGACACCTCGTGAACATAGGGTATAACCGCCGTACCTGAACGAGGCCTTTGATCCTCTGTCGCGTGCTGCCTCTCCCCTTGTCAAGCTCACCAAAAACCTCTCAGCAACAGACACCAGCAGCGCATGGGACAACCAGCGTGGCTGAGGCGTTGCACCTGGTTCTCGAAGCTACCCGCCACCTGGTCATTTAGCACGGACCATGTGTACTGGCAAGATAAACCCCGCTCGAAGAAAGCAATCCTACCCTTCATGTCAGCGCACTCGAAACTTGTTAAGTGGGGTGTTGCCGTCTGCTGCCTAAAGGCGTCTCTGACTCGTTCGTGCCACCACCAGGGGACGGGTAGCTTCGAGAACCAGGTACAACGTCTCAGCCATGCTGGTTATCCCCATGCGCTGCTGGTGTCTGTTGCTGAGAGGCTTTTGGTGAGCTTGACAAGGGGAGAGGCAGCACGCGACAAAGAGGATCAAAGACCTCGTGCAGGTACCGCGGTTATATTCTATGCTCACGAGGTGTCGCACAGACTGAAAAAGGTTGCTGGTAAGATTGATGTAGGCGTTGTATTTAGAGCAAAAACAAACCTGCAGCGCTGTGCCGAAAAGTGAAAAAGGTGGCAAGAAAGATATGTGTGAGAAGAAGCCCAGAAAGCACTTTGTCGAATGTTGGAAAGCTGTAGTATACCAGATTCCATTTACGTGCGGAAGTTGCTACATCGGCCAAACCCGTCGATGTTTGAATGACCGGTTACGAGAGCACGCGTACTCGCTTTACGGATCAGTGCCCAGTCATTTAGCCCAGCACTGTAAAGCATGTGGCTGTCAGCCAATCCTTGAGCGGTGCGCCGTTTTGGAAGCGTACAATCAACAAAGAACACGTGAGATTAGTGAAGTGCACCATATCCATGCACACGGAAATGCGTGCGTCAGTGTTCCTTCCATTTATCTACATGAGTGTGAACTCAATTACTTGTCCAAAACATGACAGCCTGTTTTGCCGACGTATCTATTATGATGACTTCTCACCCCTCTTTGCGCATTGCGCAGTTACTGTGTCTTTGTTGTTATTCTGCGCAGTGCTTCAGTATATATTGCATATCCAAGCAATAAACCAGTGGTTGTTAGTTCAGCGCATGTGTCTGTAGTTCTTCTTTCGTCCCGTGTTTAGCGTTGTTTGCTCTCGTCTAAATCCAAATGATTTACTTGCATCAGCACCTCTGGTATAAGGAGGAACTGACCAATAACGAAGGACCGAGAACTAGAGTGCCGTTTTACGGGCAAGAAGTTTCGGGTTCTGGTCGAGAGCCAAGTGACTACAACTGTAGGTCATTTGGTGATCCACGATTAGAAAAGTGAGCCCAAAATTCGCAAGACGTAAAAAAAAGACAGCACGAAGCGGGCTATTTCTTTCTGTTGTATCGTTCCTCGTCATATGTGCTTTTTGCGAACACTTTTATTAAATGCAGCACGATTTGTTGCTGCGATCTCATCAAGTTACATCCCATTCTTCTAACAGTCTGTGTTGCTTGCTTCACAGGACCAGCCACTATTCAAATTTTTGTCACAAAAGTATATTACGGTATGCCAAGCCATAGTCAATTTTTACCTTAGAAGAGCGCGGGTGTAGATCAGTTGGTGCTTCATTATGAGGGAAAGTGACCACAAAAACACACAGGATGAAGGAAGAGACAACACGAAGCGTCTTTTAGATTGGTCACATGCCAAAGCTGAGGATCGGTTGTTTTCGGCGTCACTTGTGTATGTGCGGGACGAAATATGAAAGCTGATTTATCCGTTAATAAACACTGTGCTAATGCAGTGCAGAAGTTTCGCTGCGTACCACTGCCAGTAGGAAAAGTTGCAGCTTCAGTCCGTGCCACTTTGAAGGAGCAAGCCGCGTCCCGGACAAGGATATTCACAGCGGAGGTGTTTAAGCTCGTCGTTGTTCCTCGCGGCGTTCGCAAAAACTCGGCATAGCTTTGCATAGCCTAGATAGTCTAGTCAAGATTAGTTAAGCCTGGCTACTTCAAGCTGAACATTATTGAGACTGGTTAACCTTAGTCCAGCAATCTCTATCATGTAATAGCCAATCGATGACCAATCAATAGCTAGTGGACAATCGATCAATAACTAATAAAATTCTGGAAAATGCTTGGCTGAGCTTTGCCTAGCCCAAAATGCATGGTCGATAAGTTGTAATGGCCAATCGATAGCCAGTCGATAGATTATCGGTAATCGATGAATAACCAATAAATTGTAGAAAACGCTTTTTTTAGCTCACCCTAGCTCAAAATTCATGGCCAATATCTTGTTATGGCCAATCGACAGCTATTTGATAATCGATCAATAACCAAGAACTCACAGGGTCACTTATGCATCTGCCTGTCACGGATCTCCGGACAACAGTCGGCTAGAATGAACGGACGAGGCGAGAGCGTTACACAAACCTATTTTAATTACGCACAAGAAAAACACACATTGTTAACTCAAACCACTGCAAACATTAGAAAGGAATACACAAAAATAAAACTAACGCTAAACACAGTTATCGCTCAAAGAACAATTGAGTGAGAGAAACAAACAACTAAAAATTACGAGGCGTTCATCGCTTGCGCCACTCACGGCGTTCTGTCCCGTTGGAAGAGTCGAGGCGTTGCGGGGGGCACAAGCGTTGAAGTAGGCGTCCCAGTCGATGCCCCAGGCTTTAACCGTGGCCGAATGCGGACTGGCGTTGTAGACGAGGGTGGGCAGCAACGGGTTCAGTGACCTGGGCGTCGCAGGTCCTTGAGATGGCCAGCGTCTCCCGGGAGGACAAACTGGCTCGGTCTAAGCCTACGGAGCGGTGCCGTAGGTCGGTGCGCTCGGTGCACGAGCCGATGGCGCGTCCTGGGCGTTGCTGGTAGTCCCAGGTCCGTGGACGTGTCCTCGAACAGGCAGTGGCTACGGTGCGATGCCGTAGCCCGAGGAAGAGCCGAAGCGCCCGGAACACAGGCCGGCGACGCTCGTCCCCAGCTTTCCAAGCTCACGCGCTGCCGTTCGAACACTCCAGACCCCCTCTGGCCACGTCACCTTCTTTTTTATAACACCCACTTCGTTCTCCTCTTCTTCCATCCTCTTCGCTCGACGTCACTGTACGCTTGATGTCTTCCTCTTCTTCTATTACATTTTCCTATCACCTCTTGCATGTGACAATGACCCCCCATATTCGAGAGTTTTCTCCAGGAGAAAACTGCTGCCAACCTCCGTTTTCTTCAGACGAGCTCCGGTCCGACGTTTACCACTATAAGTCTCACGCTGACGCACCACCGCACTCTTCTTCCAGTGTTATTATTGTCTTAAATGCACCCAACGTACGCCACTGACACAAAACAACCGTGATTGTCCACACTAAACACTTGTTCATATTCCTACAATCACTATTACTGTCCTTGGACGGCATGATACCACAAACACGACACTGACTCGCCACACCACAGAGTTACGCATATGAACGCGTACAGGGGCTTATCTGTTTAAGTCGGCTGTAGCGTTAGTTTTGAATGTGCGCGTCGACACACGTCACACGACCTCACATAATATTTATTGTCACTCTGGACACCTGGCCAAAAGAACTTATCTGCGATTCGCGACAGCGTCTGCTGCACACCATGGTGTCCGGACATAATGCTATAGTGTCCCCAGTTCAACACTGTCTCTCGAAGACGCTCTGGTACCACTAACTGCTGGACCATCCGTCCGTACCTTAATGTGGGTTTCCTAACAAGAAGCCCATCGACTACTTGAAACTGACACGATGTGCGACTGCCTCTCCCTTTTAGTAGCTGCCCTACCTTATCAAAGCATTTCTGCAGACTAGGGTCATGCTTCTGCTCCTTCGCAATCTCTGCCGGTGGTACACCTAACACCGACGTAGCTGACGCGTGATGCAGACGCGGCTGTGCATTGGCCTTGTCTTCAGCCCTCGTCTCTACGGCCGCTGCAAAACTGACCGCGCATATTCTTTCCTGTGCTGTCTCACGCCTGCTCCAGTCCACATCAGGCTCATTCACGTCTCTTACTCCTGGTGCATTGCCCAAGATAATATCATACAGCGGTTGTTCGACACATTTCGCTAATAGCTGCCCTGTGTAGTATGGCGTGGATACAAAAATCTTGGCTTCGGGAAGGTGTCTGACCGTGCCGTCTACAAGAGTTACGGAGGACAACGTTCCTGTCAAGTCCTCATCCTTCACAAGGCTTCTCCGAACCAGAACTGTGTTGGCCCCGCTGTCCCTTAAGACCAAGACATGCCGATCGCGTATTCGTCCTACAACCACCGGCATTGCTGCTTTCAAACCAGGCGTTCCATCTACCATGCTACTCTGCTGTAGCGTCCCTTCTTTCTTGCATTGAAGAACTGCAGCTGATGCATGCAAGTCAGAAACACACGCCACCTTGTCCTGCGCTCGATATCTACATTCTTCCAAAGTATGCCCTATCCTTTTTCACCCTTGACATACGGTCTGCGTCTCGCGGGCTGCACCACTAGTACGGCAGTCAGCTGCACGGTGCCCGACCTTGTCGCAAAGAAAGCATCTTATGGGAGCTTTAGGCGCCCTTCCGTAAATCTTTTGTACAGTTCGATTCAGTTCCGGGACCTTTGGTTCCTCATCTCTAACCTTACTTAGGTTACTGAGCCCTTGCGCTTCTACAAATTGATCTGCCGCCTCGGCAAATTCATCTAAGCCATTTAACTTCCTTTCTTTCAGGAAGATTGCTAATTGTGGGCCACAACAAGCCAAGAACTGCTCGGTGACCATCTTGTCACGTACCTCCTCAAAACTTTTTCCCGTGTTAGACATGTCCAACCACCGGTCAAAATAGTTTGCCAAGCGGCAAGAAAACTGCTTCGCCGTCTCGGAGTCCTCGGGTTTCGCGCTGCGGAATTTCTCGCGAAAACCCTCTGCAGTGAGCCTAAATCTCTGCAGGAGAGCCCTCTTGACCTTGTCGTAGTCCATTGAGTCACTGGCGGTCATCCTACCAAAGACGTTTAAGGCCTCCCCGACTAAGCACATGCTTAGCGCTGTCGCCCACTCACTACGCTCCCAGCCTTGACCTAGAGCTATTCGTTCAAACCGGTGCAAGTATGCATCCAGGTCGTCTCTTCTGTCGTCAAATGGAGCCATTAACTTTTTCGGGCAGACTCGCGTCGCTCTCTGAGGTTCTCTTTCTACTGTGGAGCCTCTATCACCTGTGCTCATCTCGCTACCTCCCTCCAAAGTCCGCTGTTTCCACAAGAGGAGCTCTTTCTCGCGCTCAATTCTCCTCTTGTCGCGTTCCTCCTCTTCACGCCTCTCCTCGCGCCTCTCCGCTCGCTCTTCCCTCAGCCTCTTTTCCTCGCGATCGTATAGACTCATCGCTTCCTCACTCGACATACCAAGCTTCGCAGCCGACTCTAATATCTTCGTTAAGTCCATTCCTTCCGCCTCACTGAAATCCGTGCGATCCACAACAAAAAATAAGAAAAAGGATCCTGGCAGGCTCGCCACTTATTTTTTGTCACGGATCTCCGGACAACAGTCGGCTAGAATGAACGGACGAGGCGAGAGCGTTACACAAACCTATTTTAATTACGCACAAGAAAAACACACATTGTTAACTCAAACCACTGCAAACATTAGAAAGGAATACACAAAAATAAAACTAACGCTAAACACAGTTATCGCTCAAAGAACAATTGAGTGAGAGAAACAAACAACTAAAAATTACGAGGCGTTCATCGCTTGCGCCACTCACGGCGTTCTGTCCCGTTGGAAGAGTCGAGGCGTTGCGGGGGGCACAAGCGTTGAAGTAGGCGTCCCAGTCGATGCCCCAGGCTTTAACCGTGGCCGAATGCGGACTGGCGTTGTAGACGAGGGTGGGCAGCAACGGGTTCAGTGACCTGGGCGTCGCAGGTCCTTGAGATGGCCAGCGTCTCCCGGGAGGACAAACTGGCTCGGTCTAAGCCTACGGAGCGGTGCCGTAGGTCGGTGCGCTCGGTGCACGAGCCGATGGCGCGTCCTGGGCGTTGCTGGTAGTCCCAGGTCCGTGGACGTGTCCTCGAACAGGCAGTGGCTACGGTGCGATGCCGTAGCCCGAGGAAGAGCCGGAGCGCCCGGAACACAGGCCGGCGACGCTCGTCCCCAGCTTTCCAAGCTCACGCGCTGCCGTTCGAACACTCCAGACCCCCTCTGGCCACGTCACCTTCTTTTTTATAACACCCACTTCGTTCTCCTCTTCTTCCATCCTCTTCGTTCGACGTCACTGTACGCTTGATGTCTTCCTCTTCTTCTATTACATTTTCCTATCACCCCTTGCATGTGACACTGCCTTAGTAGAGTCGAAAGCGAAAGCAATCTTCTTTTTCTTCTAAGTCGATGTATTGAACCTCCCCCGCCTTCCTCCGAAAGCTTTCTACAACTAACGTGGTTTTGCAATGCCTCCTGGATCGGAAGCACTGTAAGCTGTCTGTACATCATCTTGCTTTGCACTGCCTCCCGGATCGTCCCGACCATTCACCGAGCAATGATATCGTGTGATGACGTCAAATTCTGGCGATCTGTGGCGCCATCAAGAAGTCATCACGGGATAACGATTCTTGCATCACTCGTTTTGACTACGCCCACGGGGGACGCCGGTCAATTTCCGCGTTTGATGAGGCATCCAAGGCTTTCACCTTAATAATTTCTACAAATTGCTTGGGTGACCTCAGCTTAGCTCAAAATACATGAGAAACAAGAAAGACCGCGCAGTTCCGTTCTTCCTCCAGCCTTGGCATCACTATTGCCAAGCTGCCTTAATTTCTTTTTGACTAGTGACGCTGTTGATGCTGACACGTGTTTATTAATCTGGTGACGAGGAAACTGTTTAAAATTTTGACGACTGAATTTTTCCCAACGCCAGAAAGGAAAGTTTATGAAATGAATATGTGTTCTGGCAGAAATCTGGCAGTGTGTTCGAGTAAAGCAAATAAATAAAAGAATGTAGTGAAAACTTGTGCAGTGTCAGGTACACACTAATATTTTATAAATGTACAGGATCAACCATATCTAAGCTGAACACCTCATTAGTATTGAAACCGGTAAAACTAGAACGTTTCTTATACTTCACGAGTGCAATGCCCTTTATAGAACGTCTAATCATGGTGGCGACAAACACAGTAACGATTTTCCGAATTATGTATTAAACAACAGCTTCAGTTAGGTCTTGAATACTAATGAGGTGTTCAGCTTAAATGTGGACGACTCTGTACACGTTGCTCAACAACGCAACTGTATTAAACGGTTCCCTTTAATTATTGAAGTAGTCAGGTATGATCGCATTACGACTCTAGCATTATAAAAATACTGGCAAAGCTTGCTCCATGTCGCACAAGTCCTGGAACAGCGAAACTGGACGAACATGAACCCCAATCTGGTCGCTTCGAGGTTGTTGCTAGGCTTTAGCTACGTTAGTTACGACACGGATGTCCAAACTCCAGAACCGAGCGTTTGCACATCTCATAGATCTACGGGCACGTCGTCGCTGGCGTAGGGCTGCCATCGCTTCGGGCGCTTCTCGCACCCGCCGCTGCCTTTCCCTTACCCTAGTATGACACCTTGTCACTAGTCGTGCAAGCCTGAAGGAAGAGTTCTTTCTCTTTCTCTTTGTTTCTTTTATCTCTGTTGTGCATCTGTTTCTTTGTCGCTCTTTTATCTTTGTTTCTCTTTCTTTCCTTTCTTTATCTCTGCTTTTTTTCTCTCTCTTTCTCTTTATTTCTCTCTTGATCTTTCTTTTTGAACACGAAAGTGTTTTAAGCCAGGGTCTGTCAAGACTTTAGTGACGTACTTCAGTCACGAATATGACGTTCGCAAAATGGACGCCAACGGGTGATAAAGCAAAAACCAAGAAAAGGACCCGCCGCTAAGAATCGAACCCACGACCTTGCGGCTGCGATGGTAAGCGCTGGTGATGGTAAGCACAGCCGACTAAGCTACCGTAGTAGATGCTGAACGCTGCACGAACGCGCTTTATATTTTTCACACATTCTCTCTCGCACGATGCTCTCTGTTGGCGGCGAAAGCAGGCGGGGCGGAGCGGGGCCGTGCGGCCGTCTATGAGAGGTGAAAAGAAGTAATGCGTCACGATCGACACTTACTGGCTTTTACTCCGAGATTGCGCGCGATCTCGGAGGTTATGAATAAATCGCCTCGGTACCAGCGAGATATACTGGCGCGATAGCGTAGCGGAGGCACGCTAGACGCAGTTACGTTCTTTGCCTTTCCCGTCGTGTTAGCTTGTGCCGGCTCATCGGATTCCTACAGCTTCCACATGCACCAACGAGATTTCTCCGCCGCCGACTGCTTCGACTGCGAGAGCACCGACTAACAAAACCGCTGCAATACGCGTTGAAGAAAGGACGCGATTTCAACGGGCGAATGTCGTGCCTTGGTGGAGCGAGGCAGAGGCCAGCGGGACGCGCGCGTTTGCGGCTGAAGCTACGAAACTCTGCCTCCCCTGTTGCTCAAGCGCAGTGCGGTAGTGTATGCATGAGCACAGGCGTCGGTTACCCATTACTAGAAAGCGCACACCGTGCCATTTCTCTCCGTAATTGACGACGTTTTGAAGAAGTGCATATCGAGTACCAGTGTTGATTTTAAGCTTTTTGATGTCATCCTTACGGGGGATTCACGATTCGCTGTGTCGAAATACAAGGACTATTCAAAAGGTAGGGGCCGTTCGGCCCCCATAAAATAAATATTCCTCAGTAAAATTTTTATTGTCGGGATAGGTTTACTAAAACCTACTTCATTTTTCTACATATTCGCCGTTAACGCTTAAGCCTTTTTCATACCGCTGCACCAGTTTCTTTAGTCCCCTTGCATAGAAGTTCGCCGCCTGGGAACACTTTGCTGTTTGAGTTGGTCGGTAATCATTTTCGGTACCCACCTTGTACACTCTTCGTGATACCCGAGCTTTTCAGTTACAATTGTGCAAACTGTAGTGTGGCCGACAAGAGGAAATTGACCCTACAGACCCCTAACTGTCCATCGTCGATCTAATCGCAATTCCCGGCGCACTTGTTGGAGAGTTTCATTGGTCTGTATTCTGGGCCCGCCACTCCGCTCCTCGTCGTGCACATCTGTGTTGCCATTTGTGAAGTCTCGACACCATTTTCTGACATTGCCTTCACTCATCACTCTAGGCCCATAAACTAGGCATAACTTCCCATACATTTGTGAAGCTGATAATCCTTTTGCATGCGAAAATTTAATTACTGCTCGCGCTTCACAACAGGCAGGAGCAATGAATTTCGTAAACATTGTCGTTTGCCTTCCCCGACAAGCCCACGACTACTGAGCCAGAACAATATCTTCAGTACCTTCGCGAAGACTCAACAGATTGCACTCCACAAATAAGTCCTTATTCTGAGGTGTAAATATTTAAATATTAGCAAACGGCCCTCACGTTTTGAATAACCCTCGTATATGTTAACAACTTCAGTTACTACAAAGATTTAATCATGATCAGGGGCGTTAGTCGTCGCGATGGAGACATGCCACAAGACGTCAACATGGGTGCATTCACGTCAAACGGTGCTATAGCTGCCAAAAACCAATAGACATTGCACAATATCTCATATATGACTCTCTCTCAATACGCACTACTTCTGAGAAGACATGTTTCACATTCGTGTTATACCGCTTCCTATGATGGAGGGATCAGCCATGTTTTTTTATCTCTTTCTCTGTCTGCTTATTTCTCGCTCTTTCTTTCTGTCTCTTTCTATATCTTTCTCCGTCTTCGTATTTTTTGATGTCTTTATTCCCGTTATTTCTCTGAATTTTTTCGCTCTGTCGCTTTCTATAGCTTTCCCTCTCTCTCTCTTTTAGTGAACCAGTAGTAAAAAGTGGGATTTGCCCAATTTCCGCAGCACATACACCTGATGACAGCCGTACCTAATGCGAATTGTTGCTTTCTTCATTTTTAGAGGGCCAGTGGTGAGTACTGAGATGTTCCCAATTTCTGGTACGCCGCACAAATTACGGCTAGCTTAAACAGCTTCTTTGTTAAAATGTGTGCAAACAATAATACCTGTTTGCTGAAAATGAAAGAATACTGGTAGTAAAATATACTTACCGAGCAATTTATTGGTTGGCCAGGCGGAGTGTTATTTCTGAAGTGTTCTGCAACCTGGCATTGATCGCAATTGAATAGCTTGTAAAAATCTACGGGAAAGCCAATACCATTCTCGAGAGCATGTGTTGGTTTGTCATTCCAGCAAATATCATGTTTGCCGTCACTGAAAGGATAAAAGGTTGAAGTGAAACATCTCACCACGTTTACCATTGCTGGCTTAAAGTCCGGCTGAAGAAAGATCTGTTGGCATTGTGTCGTTAGCAACATTTTAAAGTATTTGGCATTTTGCCTACTTTTTTTGATAAGCTTACAACTGTTTGGAAAATTTCATATCGCCGTTCTCGACAGCAATTATTCTTAACCTAAAATAATGCATTCTCGAATTTAACTTGGCGTGAGCTCATCCAACGTGTGAACCCATCAGAACCTCTGTAACAGGTATTTCCAATGTATGCGGTGCAATAAAAAAACTTGTGAGGCACCTAAACTTCGCATATAAATGTGGAATGCGATCGAATAACCGTGCCCCGCTCGCATCACACTCTCATTCGCTTGCCATACTTCGCTCCTCGGTGAACCGTGCTCAAAAAAGGAGCATCTGTGTGCGTGACATGGGCTTCGTAAATTCTCCCAGGGTGCCTACTACAAGCACAGCTGCAAAGTGCCCACTATGCCATAATTTATTATTCTGCAAAGTAGCGAAGTACCCACGAGGCGTCTGCAGGGTAATACGCGCACATACGCAGCAGCGCACTTTCTTGTTGTTGTGGATGAGTAGTATGACTAATTATGGCTTAGCGATTCTAATAGGTTGGCCTTTAACCACCCAGTCATTGGACAGTTCGCATGGTGTGACGTCAGGTACGATTGTACGCACCTGCAACGTAATATTACATCTATTAGCGAGAATCCTTGCCCTATATGACGCGCGTCTAGGGTTTGTGGAGTTTCGCGATAGCCGCTCAAGAAACAAACGAGCGGTATATGCACCGTTGTGTAACGAACACTTTGTAGCCATTTATAAGCACTTTTTACACAACGGCAAGGCCGCCAGCCGACTCTTACAAATAACTGCAGTAACATGACAAATAACAGGCTAGAATGTCACTATAACACACACAAAATGACATGAATGCGGCGTCGCCGACGTTCGGCTCACCAAAGAAACCCGTGGGCCCAAGCCGCACAATCGTCCCCACGGACCTCCCACGAGAGAACACCTTCGACAAGCACACCAAGCTTCAAAATAGAGCGATTTCTGTCCCTCATGCGCCCGCCTAACCTCGTCAACAAGGCGCCGCCATCTATTGCACGGTGGCGACCAGGCAACTACGCCACAGGACACGCGAGCGCACTGATGCAAAACGACAGGTTAAGCGAGCACCCCCACGAGTTCTTTTTCGAAGCAGTTATGAGCACTGGCGTGGCTTTCTGGTAGAATCCTTGACTGCCCCGTAGATCAGTGACCAATGGATGGATGGATGGATATTTGGATGGATGGATGGATGAATAAACTTTACTTTGGTCCCTCGGAACGCGCCCTAGCACTTCGCGGGCCGCTCCCAAGTCGGAACAGAAAGGCCAAGTTTCTCTGTTGCGTCTCAAAATAAAATGAAATAAAGTATCGGGATTCGCGCGGATTCCTTGTTCGCATTGGAATGACGATTCAGCAGCAGGTTCTTAAATAGCGTTGAGCGCGTCACAAAGATCGGAAGTACATTAGGTTTAGCCTGCCAGGGGATGTATTAATTGTGTTGTTTAAATTATTAGGGATTCGAGATTGAGCCTCGTTGTCAAACTCCTCTTCGTGGCCAAGAGGCCCAGCTTATCTCGTGACCCGTCTTCCAGGCATGCTCCTCGAGTGCATTTGTCACAGAGTAGCGGTTGGCGATGTCGTTCTTCGGCTGCTTCAGACGCCTGCAGGAATTTCCGCCTTCTCATCTTGTAGACCACACCAGAAAAAGGTGGCCGAGGGAGAGGATCCTCCACATTTATCAAGTCACCATTAAGCTTGCTTGCTAGCGCATGCGCTATCTGCACAACACGTTTTCGAAAAACACGAGGTAGGGCTTCGCTAAAACCTCCAACGTACGGAACCGCAGCGCGCTTCTGTGTTGACGCTGAAGTGTCCATGGCATGATCGTCTGTCTGTTAGTTAGGCATAACGAATATTGTAGTGTCTTTAATAGAATGTTTTGTTGCTCATTCTTTGTAAGGTAATTTTCAATTGCCTGGAGCGCCTTGTGCAGGCTGCGCGCATCGGAACAGGCGCGAACGATTCTTTCAAGTATAGAACGGACCACTGAACATTTGAATGGCTGCCGGATGAACTGACTCGTAGTCGAGGTTACCGGCAGCCAACCCGAGTGGGTTGGCTGCCGGTAAACGCCGAAAGCATGGCCTGTGGGAGCATATTTTGGATTTTTTACTTGGTTGCTTCCTGGAAGAATGGCTCAACCTACCACGGGGGATCGGCCACATAACGTGCGACAGTAGCATTCGTGAAAAAAAGAAAGGGAAAAGGTAATAGTGAAAGAGATAAAGTATAGGGAAGCAAAAATCTGTGTGGCAATTTTTATTTCCTTATAAACTGTTAATAAAACAAATGTTAAGTAATAGAAATAAATGAATATATGCCGATGAGATAAATAAATAAATGATAATATATAGGTGTACTTATAATATTAACATGGCAGCCTCTTTGTTTTTTTATATAAATAAATACGGCCCCACATATTCCCCTGTTGCAGTGCCCTAGTGCCGACGCCCTCATGGAGAGTAATGTCGATGTGGAAATCTCAAGGCCAAGTTTTAGAACAGGTGGTTTCAGTAATCTTTGACTTATATTTTTATACCTTGCGTCCATGAAAGAGAGGCACCCGCCTTTTTCTTATTACACTGTAAACTTCATGGAAAGCTCGGTGCCATTTAGGCAGTCAAGAAAATGTTGCACGTCCTAATTAGTAAGTGATGTCAACGGTTTAATTACTGAAAATAATCTGGCGTCTTCGGACCTCTTAATGTTACTCCTACCATTTTACGTTCCATTCTACGTTGCGTTGTCCTGATCATTTTCTATGTTGCTTTGTTATCCTGGATGTTTTAGCACCACCTGTTAGGACTACAGTATGCAGTGATTGTGCACTCTTTGCTTTAATGACGACGGCAGAATGCCTGTCTTAACTTGGGAGGGCCCGGCGGGCTCACTCGAGACCATTCGTATTCTTCGGTACGTTTACCTTTCGTAGATATGCTCGCTTTAGTATGTGTCCGAGGTATACATATTATTTTATACACTCCAATCTGTGGTTTTTAATCGTGAGCTCTCTCTCTCATTCGCTAGTCTACTGGGAATTAAAATTGGCTTCATTTAATTTATTCATTCAAATCTTCATTCCTTCTGAAGCCTACTTTATACTCTTTTGGTTTAATACCTCAATCATTTTTTCGGAAGCCGTTGCCATCGTTGCTGAAGAGCATTATGTCATCAGCAAATCGCAGGTTGCTGATATATCTTCTGTTAACCTTGATTTCTCCTCCTTTACAGTCTAGCTGGCTGAACACTTGCTCTGAGAATGCAGTAAACATTGGGGATATTTGTACCTCCTTGCCTGACTTCTTTTTTATCGTAATTTTATCGCATTTTTTTGTGAAGAAGCATGATATTTGTCGAGTCTTTGTAGATGTCGGTTAAAATATTCAGTCAAGGTTTAGGTACCCCTGGTCGACTTAGTGATTTTAAGACTGCTGGTATCTCTCCTGAGTCGAATGCCTTTTCGTAGTCGTCGATGTCTCCTGTCATCTGCATTAGCATAACGTTGGCTTTCTTCCGAACTGTCGTTGCATTGAGGCACTGACTGCAAAGTGTAAGAAGTCTCTTCCAAATAAATTGTCTTCCGTCTGATCGGCTGTTATACCGTGGTCGCCAGCTGCTTTTCCGCGTGGCACATCACGTATGGCATTTCATGACGTACGCGACAGGGCCGTTTCGTTATTCAAGTCATGAGCTGCGAATCGTGTTCGTCACACACTGAAGCCATTATGTGCAAATTTAAGGTTAAGTAGACGACCACCAGAGCGCCAAGGGGTAGGCGGCTAGACAGAGAGATAGATTGATATGAATGGCCAAAGTGTCCTTGGTTCGCTACGAAATGCCTCGCATTTAAGTGTTATGGACCACACATCGTGCAAGGGAACGAAAAAATGTCGCCCGCATCTTCCCACGGGGGGAACTCGAGCAAATGCGTCGCAGAGTGGTGGGGGTATTGGGTGAAGGTTGCGTAATTGGGTTTCGCAGAAGCGTCGCGCTGTCCGAGTGATGGATCCGCTGCTCGACGTTCACAAACGGTTGCTGCTTCTCGAACACGACGTTCAGGATCCACAGCCCGACGTTACCGTTTCGCAGCTGCTTCTCGTTCCCTGAGTGAAGGATTCGCAGCCCGTCGTTGTCGTCTCGCAGCAGCTTCTCGTGCACGAAGCTCCGGGTCCGCAGCTCGCTTGAAATGCTTGCGTTCAGCGTCGTATGCTCGTCTCTTCGCAGCTTTGTCTTCTGCGTTGCTTGCTGTTGTTGACGCCGACGAGAGTGAGGGTGGGGTAACGTTGCCTTCAACGAGTGGTGGGACGCTGATTGAAGGTACTGTTGCTTCCATCGCATCTAGTCGATTCAAGCAAAGGGTCAAGTCAAGCGAAAGCCAAGTAAAGACGCCCTTCACTGAATTCCGAACGAGCGCTCCGCCGCTTATATACACACCGCCCGCGTTCGATCGAGAGGAAGGAGGGACGGATGTAGGGAGGGAGGGAGGGAGAGGAGATGCCTGCTGCCGGCACGAGACGAGCCGAGCCGAGCATGCGAGGGAGGGAGAGGAGAGGCTTGCTGCCGGCACGAGACGAGCCGAGCATGTGTAGTGGGGGTGTGGACGGCGCCCGACGCCGCAGGTGCGACTAAGAAATGCTCCGCATTTAAAATGATGGGAGTGACATTAAGAGATTATACGAAGGCAGAATGGGTCATGAAACAGGGGTAGCGGATATTATTGTTCACATTAAGCGAAAGAAATGGTTCCTGGATTGACGACGTAATGCGTAGGACAGACAACAGGTGGAGAGTAAGAGCAAAGGAATGGTTTCCGAGGAATGGGAAACACAGTCGATGAAGGCAGAGAGTTAGTTGGAGTGACAAAATTAAGAAGTTATCCGCGAACTAGAATCATCATGCACAGGATAAGCTGAATATCATTGTCAGAAACCTTCAATCGTCCTGCAGTGGACATAAACATGCCCAAAGTGATGATGATGATTGTGATGAGTGAATTATGGTTGTTTTCCTTGATTAACTCTTGCCTATTACGCCTGCGCCGTCGCTTCGCTATAGGTTAGCTAGTTCAATAAAGATTCTGGCGATATGTGATGACCTCTATTCACCTTTTTCACAGAGACGTTGCGTTTGGCATGGGAACATGAATTGTGAACTTGTTGCTTATGTGTCCCGGTTGGGAGCTATGCGCGAAGACCCTTTCTTGAGTGCTCTTGCATTACTATGACCTTGTCCTCAAATCATCATCATCATCATCAGCCTGTCTACGCCCACTAGAGCGCAAAGGCCTCTCCCGTGTTCCGCCAATCAACCCGGTCCTTCGCTTTTGCTGCAACGTTACACCTGCAAACGTCTTAGTCTGATCTACCCACCTAGTTTTCTGTCTCCCGCTCACGCGTTTGCCCTCTCTTGGAATCCAGTCAGTTACCCTTAATGACCACCGGTTACCCTGCCGACGTGCTACGTGCCCGGCCCATATATCCACTTCAACTATGATATCCTTAACCCCCGTTTGTTCCCTGACCCACTCTGCTCTCTTCCTGTCTCTTAAGGTTACACCTATCATTTTCCTTTCCATCGCTCGCTGCGTCGTCCTCAATTTAAGTTGAACCCTCTTTGTAAGTCTCCAGGTTTCTGCTCCGTAGGTAAATACCGGTAAGATGCAGCTGTTATATACCTTCCTCTTGAGGGATAGTGGTAGACTACCATTCATGATTTGATAATGCTTGTCGAATGAGCCCCATCCCATCCTTAATCTTCTATTTATTTCACTCTCATGGTTAGGCTCCGCGGTTACTACCTGTCCTAAGTAGACATACTCCTTTACAACTTCCAGTGTCTCGCCTCCTATCGCAAAGCGCAGTTCTCTGCCAAAATTGTTCCACATTAGTTCAGTTTTATGCATATTAATTTTCAGACTTACTTCCGTATCCACTTTAGTAATCACGAGCTGTAGTTCGTCTCCCGCGTTATTCATCAATGCAATGTCATCAGCGAATCGCAGGTTACTGAGATACTCTCCATTAACTGTTATCCCAAATTCTTCCCAATATAGGGCCCTGAAAACCTCCTGTAAACACGCGGTGAATAGCATTGGAGAGATCGTGTCCTCAAATAGTTCCATTTTATTGTCCGTGAATGTAGAAGTGTGGATGGCGCTTCTAAGGAGCTAGCACCTCCTTACTTTCACCTAATAGTAAGACATGAGCAGCTCAAATGTGCGCCATATCACTCTGCTGCTCACTGCTTCTCGCAGAGGCTTGCTCCACTTATGGCTTGGCCCACTTACTTGACACGATAATAAAAGTCTCGAACTGACTCTCTGCTGCAATCAGACAGGTACGGTTTGCGGCCGCCTCTCGAGTTGGCTGTCAGGTATTGCTCTTCGTTTTCAGGACATTCCCCCCACTTGCCATTATCCTTATCGGCTCCTATGCTGTAAAAAGAAATAAACTGAAGTTTAGTTCATTTTGGTTTATGGAGACTTCGCGAAACATTTCTTCATGTGGCATAAAGTGCATAGCGTTATTCCATGAATCTGTAAATATTTCCACAACGCGACGAAGTGGTAACAAACCTGCAGCACGACGTGACCACTGCCGCGTTACCTTACTCACTATGCGAACGAGTCCTCCGCGGGCATAAGCCGGATATTGACGCAATAACCGCTCACAAATATTCACCTGCGAATAATCAGCAGGCGTTTGAACGTGAAGTCTGACTCATTATATCATAATTAGCACAATCTAGATCGGCGCGAAATGGAGTTTTCTTTAAGTATATGTATGGTACATATCATTGCAATGATGCGATCCAAGCTGACGTAGAAACAATGAGTGGAAAACTGCCCCTCCAGCCATAGCCACAAGGACTGTGAAAGGTCCTTGGGCCGTAACGTCTATAAAGTGGGAAACTTCAACAGCTTCTGTAAATATTACACATGTCGTCTCTTCCCTCTCCTACATCCACTCTTCTGTTATAAAAAATAGCAGCTTCAACATTATAAAAAAATGGAGCGGAAATGTACGGCAACTCACACTCAACGGTAAGGTCTGCTGAGTAAGGTAACGTGGTAGTGGTCTGCGATAAGGTCTGCTCACAGTAATCAGACAGGTCTGCTTGCAATATGAACCTACACGAGCGCTAAATTTGTATTGTGAAAAACATTCGCTTTTGAGTGACGCATGCGTACATCAAGCATACTTCCGCGTAGCTTTAATTGGTCACTGTCACACGGTAAATGTCACCATCGCATCAGTATAAAGCAGATTGCCTTGAGCGTAGGCGTCAACATAAGGTGACATACGGTTAATTGAACAAAAATTAGAACTAACAGACAAAAAAGCCAAGGAAAGTGTAGGAGATGTTATTTGCAGTAATTATGATGTCGATGTGAAAAAAGCAATGTGGACGAAAAGATAACTTGCAGCTGGCAGGGTCCGAATCTGCGACCTTTGAATAGCGCGTCGGATGCTCTGACTGGGCTACTTTTTGGGGTATATAGGGGCATGTGAACCTACGAGTGTTAGGCACCGCCGCTAGTAGCCACGACGGCGAGTGTGGAACATTCTTTTTGTGTACGCTGGCGTCGCGAATCACGGGATCTTTTTACAAGCTGGCAGCTGACCAATAATCACTCGTATAATGCCATAAGTCATCCAGTCTGCCTGAACGAGACCCTCGCAATAAATCAGGGGAAAAAGGGATTATTAAGGGCTCGTTTTTCTATGTTGAACACAACAATAATTAAAACTAACAGAAAAGAAAGCCAAGGAAAATATAGGGCATGTTGTCTGTAGTAATTATGAGGTAAATGTCAAGAAACTAAACTGGACGAAAAGATAACTTGTCGGTGGCAGGGACAGAACCTGCGACCTTCGAACAACGCGTCCGATGCTCTATCAACAGAGCTACACCTACAAAGAAAACCGAGCCCTCAAAATTCACATCTTTCGTTCATTCATAGCGAGGGTCTCGTTCTGGCAGACTGGATGCCTTATGGTTGTGTACGAGTGATTATTTGTCATCTGCCAGCTTGTGAAAAGATTACGCGCTTCGCGACGTCAGCAGGCCGAAAAAGAGTGTTCCACACCTGCCGTGAGGGCTATTGCGGCGCTTACTTGCAGCGCCACCGACATCCACGGGATTGCACGGTGAAGGAAGAAGAGGTCGGGCGTGACCTAGAGCGGCGCGGTAGCAAGGCTGGCGCGAGGGGCGCAGAAAATAACGAAAAAAGTTGGTTGGTTTTAGGCTCCGGAGCTAGAAAGATATGTCGAGTAGTTTTCTTATGTGTGCTCCACAAATTGGTGACCCGGACGTTTGGATGGAGTAGCAACTTGGGCCTGATCAAACCGTGCAACACGAAACAAAAAGACGTGGAGCCATGTCAACCACCGGCAACGAACGCCAGCAAGCCTCGACCAACTCGGCAAATGTCGAGACCTCTTCAACCACGGCGCTTATTTCGAACGCCATCCGACTGCGCTGCATGTGACCATTGCGGCAATGACGACACCACTGAACACATTTTATGTCAGTGCTCTCAGTACAGCTCTGAGAGACAGTCCCTCTCAGTAGTGTTTGCTCGCCTCGACGACCAGCCGCTTTCTGAGCAGTCAATCTTGATCTTGAAAAGCTTTTAGCGCAAAAAAAGACAGGGACACAGAGGGAGGGAACAACACCAGCGCTAACTATCAACTGAAGGCTTTATTAGGCCAGAAGAAAACATATATACTCGGACTACGTCACCCGCGGCACATGCGCACGGTCAACGGTGCAAACCAAGGCACTATCTCTCCATACCTATCGTTAACCCCTTTCCTTTAGGAGCGAAACTTCTTTGTTAGAAATCGTTACTGACGGGTGACTGATGCAAGATGATCCCCTGATATGTATGTGATAAGCCTCTGCCAGTTCTCGCGTGGTGCGATCACGGTGCTTAAATAAGGTGACCGTGTCAGAGAAGCGTGCTTCGCATCCACACTGCGCAGAATGCATTGCTAAGTGCGTGAGCGGCTTTCCTTTTAAAGACGAGAGGTGCTCCCTTAAACGTATGTTAAGGCAGCGACCCGTCTGCCCCACATACATCCGTCCACAACTTAATGGAATGCAGTATACAAGGTTTGAGGCACATGTAACAAAGCTTTGTGCTTGACGTTGCAAGTACGAGAGGCCCCTCTGTCTCCAGCGTCCAGCTTATTTCCAATCATGGAGCACATCTTGCCTAGTTTATTTTTGGCTGAGAAGACCACATTCAGTCCATTCCTGGACGCTGGAGACAGAGGGGCCTCTCGTACTTGCAACGTCAAGCACAAAGTTAGCTTTGTTACATGTGCCTCAAACCTTGTATACTGCATTCCATTAAGTTGTGGACGGATGTATGTGGGGCAGACGGGTCGCTGCCTTAACATACGTTTAAGAGAGCACCTCTCGTCTTTAAAAGGAAAGCCGCTCACGCACTTAGCAATGCATTCTGCGCAGTGTGGGTGCGAATCACGCTTCTCTGACACGGTCACCCTATTTAAGCACCGTGATCGCTCCACGCGAGAACTGGCAGAGGCTTATCACATACACATCAGGGGATCATCTTGCATCAGTCACCCGTCAGTAACGATTTCTAACAAAGAAGTTTCGCTCCTAAAGGAAAGGGGTTAACGATAGGTATGGAGAGATAGTGCCTTGGTTTGCACCGTTGACCGTGCGCATGTGCCGCGGGTGACGTCGTCCGAGTATATATGTTTTCTTCTGGCCTAATAAAGCCTTCAGTTGATAGTAGCGCTGGTGTTGTTCCCTCCCTCTGTGTCCGTCTTTTTTTGCGCTAAAAGCTTTTCAAGATGAATTTGTACCAACTAGCTCGACTTTCGGTCTTACTTCAGTCAATCTGGGAATGTCGGAAAGATCGAGCTTCACGCCAGAAAGCAACGAAGGCGCTGATGAAGTTTCTGCGAGCGACCCGCCTCGTTGAACGATTGTGACACTCCTGTGTGTGTGTGTGTGTGTGTGTGTGTGTGTGTGTGTGTGTGTGTGTGTGTGTGTGTGTGTGTGTGTGTGTGTGTGTGTGTGTGTGTGTGTGTGTGTGTGTGTGTGTGTGTGTGTGTGTGTGTGTGCTTCCCTCTCTCCCTATCTCATTTCTCTCTTTCTTACTTTTCTGTCTCCCCTTCCCCAGTGCAGGGTATGTTTTCTGGTTAACCTCCCTGCCTTTCCGCATTATACTTCTCTCTCTCTTTCTCCATCCGACTGCCAGAGTTCTGGGAACGGAACCCCACGGCGTGTTTGATCCTAGCAGAGGCCCGTTTTGAACTCTCGCGGATTACGTCCCAGACCCGCAAGTACCTGCTTGTGGTCGACGCGCTTCCAGCGGCCGTCATCGACGAGATTTCCAACCTTCTCCGTTCGTTCGCGGACGACCTACCAGAGTAGCCTTACGACGTCATGAAGTCCGCCATACTGGACCGCACGGCTATGTCGAAACGCACACGGTTGCAACAGCTACTCTCAATCGAACAACTCGGCGATCAACGGCCAAGGCAGCTACTGCGTTGATTCCTTAATCTGCTCGGTCCAGTCGTTTCCACCACGGACAGCACCTTCATCCGCGAGCTATTCTTTCAGGTGCTTGCCCACCCAATTCCAGATGGTGCTGGCAACTGCTTCAACGCAGAATTTGTCAGATCTCGCTACCTTGCCTGACAGGGTTATGGAAGTTGTCAATCAACTTCCAGTGGTTGCAGCTGTAATTCCGGCTTCAGCGTCGCACGCCGTCAGCCCTTCACTGACAAAGCGGTCCGAGCCAGCATCAACATTATTTTTACGTCGCTGAGTTATAGACTGCAAAAGCTTCTGGTTGCCACTACTCGTAGGAGCGCTTCTCGACAAGGTCACTGGGCAACACTTCCTAACTAACACAGGCGCACAGGTCAGCATTCTGCCTGCTACACGAATGGATCGCACCGCTACCTCCATGCCGTACTTGGAAGCTGTGAATGGAACGCGGATCCCAGTATTTCGACAACGGTCGCTCACACTAAACCTGGGACTACGAAGTCCGTTCCGCTGGCTGCTCATGGTTGCCGACGTTCCTTCTGCCATTATCGGTGCTGATTTCCTCACCGACCATGGCCTCATTGTCGACGTCAAGTGACGTCTCCTAGACGCGACAACTTACCTCTCTGTGAAAGGCATTGCTGCGCCGGGAACCACAGACTTAGCCCTCTCTTGTGCTACGGTTTCCAATGAACCCTTCGTGGCTTTGCTACGAGAATTCCCTTATATCACCGCACTGCCTAATTGGAAAAAACTGGTGTGCCACGACGTGCGTCATCACATCGTTACTGCCGGAGCTCCTGCTTTCTTTCGGCCACGTCGGCTTGCTCCGGACAAGCTCAAAGTTGCACGTGCAGAATTTGAACACATGCTGGAATTGGGAATTATTCGCCCTTCCACAAGTAGCTGGGCAGCTCCATTTCACATGGTGCCCAAGAAATCGGGTGACTGGAGGCCATGCGGAGACTACCGATCTCTGAACGCCACGACAATTCCGGATCGGTAACCGTTACCCAACATACAGGATTTCGCCGCCACTCTGCACGGCGCCAACATCTTTCGATGATTGACCTCGTTCGCGCCTAACATCAAATTCCGATGGCTGAATCAGACATACCCGAGACAGATATTACAACATAATTCGGACTATTGGAGCTTTTGCGAACGCCGTTCGGTCTCAGGAATGCCGCTCAGTCCTTTCAACGTTTCATTGGCACATTCACGCGTGGTCTACCCTTTGTTCTCGCCTACGTCGACCACTTGTTTGTGGCCAGTGAATCTGTGGAAGAGCATTTACAACACCTTCGTTGTCTACTACAACGACTATCTTACCACGGCATCGTCGTCAACGCATCGAAAAGCGAGTTTGGTGTCACTAGCTTGGTCGTTCTGGGACATCACCTGGAGACCAGTGGCATCCGCCCACTTTCACCAAACTAGAAGCAGTCCAGAGCTTCCCTAGGCCCAAAATGATCACGAAGCTGCGGCAATTCCTCGCCATGGTGAACGTTTACCGCCGATTTATCAAGAACTGTGCATATATAGTGGCGCCTTTGGACCGTCTGCTTACCAGCAAGAACAAGACGTCCTTACTCCCTTAGGACGCCACTGCTGAAGACGTCTTTATCAAGATCAAGGGCGCGCTCACCAATGCTGCCTTTCATGCCCATCCCAAGCCCACGGCATCTCTAGCCGTCACGAGTGACGCGTCTAGAACAGCCGTGGGAGCGGTTCTCCAGCAGCGTGTTGACAACTCATGGCAACCATTAGCCTTTTTCTCCAAGAAACTGTCCAACAAAGGCTCGTTACAGCACCTTCGGTCGAGAGTTTCTTGGAATTTACCTCGCCATCCGACACTTCCGCCATATCGTCGAAGGTCGACCATTTATAATTTTCACGGACCACAAGCTGTTGACATATGCGCTTTGCAGACAGTCGTCAACGCACACGCCACGAGAAATCCGCCATATCTTGGTTATATCGGAATTCTCCACCGACATCAGACACGTCAGCGGCTACTAGAACATACCTGCTGACACTCTCAATCGGGTGGACGCCCGTGACAGCACCTGCCACTCCTGCGCCACTCGATGTGCGGACGCTCGCAGCAAACCAAGCTAATGATCCAGAGCTCATACAACTGCGGTCATCTAAAACAGCACTGCGATTGGACGATATCCTGCTTGATGGCGCCAGCCTCGTCTGTGACACTTCTACAGGCACACCCAGGTCATTTGTCCCTAGCATGCTACGCAAGCAGCTTTTCGACACGTTGCACCAGCTCGCTCAACCCAGAGTTCGAGCCTCGCAACGCCTTGTTTCATCGCGCTACGTATGACTCCGGATGAACGCAGATGTACGCGACTGGGTGCGTGCATGTACACCCTGTCAACGTGCCAAAGTCCATAAGTACCCTGTTCCCCCAACACGCCAGTTTCTCCAGCCTGACCATCGTTTAGATATTGTTCACACCGACATCGTCCGACGACTACCACCGTATGATGAATTTCGCTACCTGCTCACAGCTGTCGACAAATTTACTCGATGACTAGAAGCGACCCCGCTTCCACACAGCTCTGCTGCAACGGTCGCGGCACCATTTGTCACAACATGGGTTGCCCGCTTAGGATGCCCTACCAAGATCGTGACTGACAGAGGACAGCAATTGGAGTCTGCCCTCTTTCACGAACTCCTACGCTTGCTTGGCACGCATCGTCTTCGCACGGCTGCCTACTATCCCCAGACCAATGGCATCGTGGAACGCTTCCATCGACAGTTCAAGGCAGCACTGATTGACCATGGCACGCCATAGCAATGGGTTCAACGTCTGCTACTGGTACTTCTGGGTATCCAGTGCGCCTTGAAATTGGACTTTGGGTGCTCGAGCGCGGAGCTCGTCTACGACACTCCGCTCCGTCTGCCTAGCGACTTCTTCTCTACCACCCTCGGCAGCTCGGTCTACTCAGAAATACGTACACCTTCTTCGGGACATCTTCCGGGATCTTAAACCCTGTCCGACACGTCCTCTTCCAAAACGCACACCGTACATTACATCCGACCTGACTAATGCAACCGACGTTTTCGTGAGCTATGGACCTATTCGGCCTGCTCTCCACCCACGCTACTTCTGGCCCTTCCCGGTACTGGAAAAACGGGAGTCGACATATGTCGTGGATGTCTATGGCAAACCAGACACCATCGCACTGGAGCGCCTGAAGCCAGATTACTATGAGACGGCTCCCACAGTCGCCTGGCGCAATCTAGTTCCACATGTCTCCGTTCCTGTCGGTGCGGACACTACTTCAATCCGCAGAGTTTCCTGGCAGTGCTGATTTCGTTCGCAGACCATGCTGCTCTCTAGGGGCAGGACCTATGTAGCGCCACCGATATCGACGGGATTGCACGGCGAAGGAAGAAGAGGTCGGGCGTGACCTCGAGCCGCGCGGCAGCAAGGCTGGCGCGAGTGGCACAGAAAATGAAGAAAAGTTAGTTGGTTTTAGGTTCCCGCGCTAGAAGGACGTGTGCAGTCATTTTCTTATGTGTGCTCCACATAATAATGCTCCGAGATATAAATGCACATATATACCCCATAAAGTGGACGGGGGATTAACCGGTGCTGTAGCTCAGTTGGTAGAGCATCGGAAACGTTATGCATGGGTCGCAGGTTCGGTCCCTGGCAGCAGCACGTTATCTTTTCGTCCACCACATTTTCTTCACATTTATGGTATAATTACTGCAAATACCATCCCCTACACTTTCCTTGGCTTTCTTGTATTTTACTTCTAATTAATGTTGTGTTTAACAGCAAATTGAAGCACATTGCAACTAAAGCACCTACAAGAAACCTTTCGAATTAAAAAAAATATTTGCAGACAACCTATTAAGAAGTTGTCATTTCATGTATCGCCACAGCACTTACTGCCTAAGAAGACAACCTTTTTTGCCAGAACTTGTATCGCTCCTTTTTTCGCAGCCTTTGTCATAAAAGAGCATAAAATTATGGAAGTTAACTGACTCGACCGGGACTCACATTTTTCATGAGCAAAGACTTACCAACGTTCTTTTAGCTATAACTTGGAGCTCGCCGTGCTTCGTCTCTTGTGTACTGTGCTATTTGACAAGAAGTCGAAGACAATGTGTATTACTGTACTTGAGAGAGAGAATTAAACTTTATTGTCCGACCAGGGGCGTGTTCTCCTCGCCCAGAGGTGGGTCACTTCCTTATTCAAGGTAGCGAAGCACAGGGCTTGCGGCTGATGCCCAAGCCCTGTCCAGTAGCCGCAGCTGTTCCCAATTCTTTTTAGACAAAACTTTCATAAAGTGCACGTACATGTTGTATTTTATGCTAGCAGTAACTGCTGTTATCCTCAATCGGTAATTTCGTTGTTTTCAAGTATGGTAACGCCTTTCAGAAATTCAGAAGACCAGTGGGAGGCGTTACTGTACTTGAAAACAACAAAATTACCGATTGAGGATAACAGCACTTACTGCTAGCATAAAATACACGATGTGCGTGTAGGTTATGTCAGTGCTGCCTACACAGGGTGACAATCAGAGAAGGCGTAGCTGAAGTGGAGACAAGGTGAAATGCTCGTGAGTGCACCCTGTAGCAGGTGTGTCTGAAGAATTGTGCCACGAACCCTAAAATGAATAACTGTAATAAAGAAGGCGTCATCCCTTCAGAATGAATAACCGAAACCGCTAACGAAATGTGAGCTGTTCGTTCCGGCTGGGACCTCTTAAGATGAACTGATTCCCCTTTTGTCACAGTTGAGAACTGGGCTAGTTGATTAATGACGCAATGCAGAGGCCATGTCTGCAGTTTTCGTGGCGCGAAAACTAGTGGACAGCGAAGATGTAAGAGTCGAGTGTATATGATTGGCTAGCGAGATCACGTGGTGTCCTAAATCTACCGCTACATTTGATGTCCGTGTGTTTGCACCTTATTAACCGCGAAGCTGTTGAAGCGCGAGATGGAACTGATGACCACAACAACTATCATCATCATGAACGGGTATGTGCCCCAGAAATTGAGCGGATCCCATTACTCGCCGCTGGTGCAATGAAAATGAAGGCAAATAAAGACATAAATAGGAAGAAAGAGAAAGAAGAAGAAAGGGAAGAAATTCAGAAAGGGAAAGAAAGAGGGAGAATCAAAGAAAGAAACATACAGCATAAAAAGACAGAAATTGACAGAAAGGGTAGAAAAACAGAAAGAGCAAAAAAGACAGAGAGAAATCGACGGAAAGAAAGGGAACAAAAACAGAAAAAGAAAGACTAAAAATAAAAAAGAGAGAGAACTAACTAAACAGAGAGAGAGAGAGAGTGACAAAAGGATAGAAAGAAAGCAACCAACGATCGTCGAAACTTCAGCATCGGCCAGCTTGGCTGTGCCAAGCGTTGCACGCCTTAATGCAAGGTTCCCGCAATTTTTAGCTCAAAGCGAGTTGACGTGACCTGCCGGCTAAGGCAATGACGTTCGAGCGAACGCCACTCGTCACACGATTTCTAGCGACATCACGTGATGTCGTGAATCTGCACGCCTGCACCTTATTCATCAAAGGGAACTCATCTGACCTGCCGGCGCAACCAATGGCGTTTAATACAATTATTGTGAGTCTCTAAAGAAAGTGAGAATTAGCTTCCCCGTATCTTGTACAGAATGTACGAGCAGGTTTATGCCTTTATCTTAATTTTGGGAAATATTTAAATAATGAGTCTGTAGCACGCTTGCTGCTGTTCAGTTGTGTTACGATTATCGGTACGACGCAATAATATATGCTTCCCATAAGCTCATGTTCTGCAAGCATAGGTGTGTGGCCCAGTGGTTTTGACACTTGATTTCGGGCCGTGATTACCATGGTTCATATGTCGCCTCGTCTAAAGCATTCATTTCATTTGATTTTTCTCCGTGACGTTGTGGTGGTTACGTAAGAAGTTGGGTTAGCAAAATGTGTAACCCTGCTACTTTGATTGCCCCGTTTCTTCGTTGTTAGTGCTGGTGCGAACAGAAGTATTGCAGGCGCGTCAAGCGTCGCTTCGAAAGAAGATTAGAGAGATGAAGACAACGAAACGTGGAGAGATACAGTGCAACAAAATTCACAGATGTATAGCAGAGTTGTTTATTTTCTAATCTACAGAAACGTCTAGTTTATTACTCTGCATAAAACTGAAAGACCTCACATTGCGGGTGCGAAACAAGAATGAGCTCCTTCTCGATGCGAGCACAACTGCTGCAAGAAGTCTGGCTAGCCACCGCAGCGTTGACTGCTACGAATGGTACGGGGTATTCGCGTGTTCCCCAGATCGAAGCGCCCCCTTGTGCCGTAAAGCGGAAACACCATCAGAATAATGCCGGCAGTCGATGCGTGCGGCTTTTTTTGAGCGAGGTTGCGTGGCCGCTGTTCTCGTCATTTCGTGGCGGCGTTTGATAATGATGAGTCGGTTTTAGTGGCGTGTAAATAATTGCACCAAAATTTCGAATCGAGCATAAAGCACAGCTTCGCCTTTTTTCAGGTGCCGCTTAATGTCGCTGACGTAGGAGGAGACAGCCACGATAGATAAGGGGTTCAGTGCTGTCGTAGTGTCACGAAGTGGCAACTAAAAGGTAAAAAAAAACATGGTTGCTCTTTTCGTCATAGGAAACGTTATAACACGAAAGTGAAACGTGTTCTTACATAAATAGTTGAATGTTCACTGTACGTTGATATAAGATAGCTTCCGCAATGTATATCGGTGTTCGGCAGCTATAACACCGTTTAACGAGGATGCACTCGCGTTGATGCTTGATGGTACATCTCCATCGCGACGCCTAACGTCCATGATCAATGATTGAACAAGCCCTTGTGGTCGCTGCATAGTCAATGGTGAGAGCGTAATCACAGAAGGCGATGTGACAATCAGGAGAGTGTCACTGGTTTGACGCAGAACTTGGGTTAAGGTCACCACCCCGCGGCACGTTAAAGATTTATTGAAGACCGCGGCCGGAGTGTTGGGAAACGCAACGCGCGCCGTACCTCCCCTTCAGCCAGGCCGCATTTTTTTCGAGGGGAGCATAAGTAGGAAACGCGGTATTACAACCAAGCTATGGTGTTGTAGCCTGGCGGGGCAGGCGCGCGTCGCAGAGCTATTTTGGTATAATAGCATAAGGGTCCTTGGCATGATAATTGAGGCCAACGGCGTCAACGGCGAAACGATTGCTAAGCTAAAGCACCAGACGACTAACGCCATGAGACTCCTCAAGAGGGTTACTAGCGGAAGAAGCGGAATGAGAGAAGAAGGTCTCATACGACTTATACACTCTTTCGTCATGTGCCACATTGCGTACGTCGCGGCATTCCACAACTGGTACAAGGCAGAAGAAGCCAAGATCGACGTCCTCATCCGCAGGGTGTACAAGATAGCTCTGGGGCTACCCGAGTCTACCAGCACGCACCTGTTGCTTCAACTTGGGCTTCACAACACGCTCAGCGAAATCGCCGAGGCGCAGCGCACTTCACAACTAGGAAGACTATCGAGCACGAGAGCGGGACGCCAGATCATGGAAAGTCTCGGCATTCGTTACCACACACAACAAGGCCAGAAAGCCGCCGTTCCAGACACGATCAGGCAAACGCTAAGGGTTGACCCAATTCCACGGAACGTTCACCCTGAGCACAACCAAGGCAGAAGAGTGGCCAGGGCCAGAGTTCTCCTCCACACTTACGGAGACGAAATGGGGGCGTGTTCGTTGACGCCGCTGATTACGCAGAATGCTCACGATTCGCGGTCGCGGTCGTCGACTGGAAAGGCCAAACGAGAATATCGGCAAGTATACCGTGCGAGCACGCACAAGAAGCGGAGGAAGTGGCGGTGGCGCTCGCACTTACGGATACGACGTGCACGACGGTCATCTGCGACTCGAGACAAGCAATCAGAAACTTCGCCAAAGGATGGATCTCGCGACGAGCGGCCCGAATCCTACGCAATAGCCAAGTCCATCGAGCGGTAGATTGTCAAACCAGGCTCATCTGGTTTCCGGCTCACATGGTAGAGGTATCAGAGACTCAACGCAACCTAAACGAGACGGCACACGCCAAGGCGCGCGAGCTCACAAACCGCACCGGCGACCGTCGTCTATGGGGCAACACCAAAGACCGCTTGACCAGCTATAATGAAATAACCAAGGCCTTCTGCCTGGCCCGCCGAACCTTTCCTCCGCCCAGCGACAAGCTGAACAGGACGCAGGCGGCGGCCCTCAGACAACTGCAGACGTACACGTACCCCGCACAGTGTAACAGGCTCTACCCGAGTACATACCCGACAAATATATGCAAGGTCTGCCACACTGAGGTCGCCACATTAAATCACACGTTCTGGGACTGTGACAAAAATCCGGAAGGTGCCAACTCCGGAACCCTTCCGCCGCGGTGGGCCGCTGCCTTGCGCAGCTCCAGCCTCGGCGACCATCTTTGGGCTGTCCAGCAGGCCCGCGAGGCGGCGGTGAGGCAAGGCCTCGACGTCCCCACGTGGGAGACCTAAAGCCCAGTCGGCCGAAAGCTCTGCCGGACCATCAATAAAGTTGTTACCAACCAAATGGATGCTATGAGCGAGACCAACGCTTGGGCTAAGGCCACCGCCTCGCGATGTGTTTAGACCTTGACGAAATTGGACTTCTCGTATTGGAAACGCGCCGAACGGAACGGACGCGTAGCAACGACACGTTGTAGAAGCTAATCGCGGAGCCCATGTTCATGATGCATTAATTCACTTTACCACTCCCGGAGGACGACACCACCCTGCCGACCAAGAGCACTGTGCGAGGAAAGTGTGATATATAAAAGGGGTCTTTGAAAAGCATCTAGAGTGTGTCACCGTGGCGCAGAGCGTGCCCGGCATGTGTGGTCGCACACCGAGAGATCGTGGGTCCGACTCCATGTGAAGGAACTTTTTTTGAAATCTTTCTGATCGTGTGCACTTTTCGATGTCATTCCGTGACGGAAACGCGTGTTAAAAAGAAGAAAAAAAAACAATTTCGTGTTGAAAAGAAAAGAAAAGAACGCACCTGTGGCACTGAGCTTTCAGGTTACTTCAAAAGCACGGCTCGGCGCGATAATAGAGTTGGACGCTATGTTGCAAGACGAGCTGTGAAACGCGCGAATAGCGAACGCCAACGCAACTCTGTCACAGGGTCGACAGCTTCGCTGTAAAGCCCAAAATGAAGAGGACGATGCGAACTTTGCATTATATGCCACAGTTTTGCTTGTACCGAAAACGAAACCTTATCTCTCGCCGTTCTTGCTTCGCCCCACGTCGGGGACCGTTTAGAGCTTCTTTGCGATACTGGAAAGGCTTGTCGAATTCCCCACACCCTTATTTCTGTACCAGAAGAAGCAAATGGTCGTTTGGCTCTCACGTACTGCGTTCTCTCAGCAGAGAACTACAAAGAACTGAAAATAGCATCGGGTTTTTGATTTACTCACAGAAGTGCTACTTGAAGTGCTGCGAGGCGTACACCGGTAAAAGTAGCACCATCGTCATGAATAATTCCCACTGAAGCGTTTCCAAAACATATGGATCCGGGATAAGCCAGCCCTGCATAGATAAAACTCCGTGAGCAGCCAGAATGTTAGGAAACTAACAGCCTCTATCAATAACACCAAAACTGAGTACTGTGCAATTGGTTGCCTGCATGCATTGCTCGTGGCACCATTCAGCGCATATTTGGCTCACGCGCCCTACCTTGAAATATAAAGGTTCCTTAAAAATTGCCAGAGGGAACTCTGGCTCCAATGCATGCGGAAGCGGCAATGATGACACTACTGTCATCATCGGAAAGATGGGTAACACATGCCCACTCTTGGTAGTCTTGCTTTCAAACGACTTTTTGTCTTGCGAATTGGTCACTTTCAAGAAAATGTAATGTATATAGGTGACACTACTTCCAGTAAGCGCCGATATTTATTTGATTGTTAATTAACGTAGGGCTGACCCATGAGCACAATCAAAGATAAGACTGTCATGTGTTTACTACTAAAAAGCCACAGTTTCGCCGCAAGGGCGAAGCAATGAATGCGATAGCAAGAAACTAATGCTATACGAAGTGAGGCTCGCCAATGGATACTCTCAGTTTGAACAGCGCTCCTGTTGCAAAGGCGGCCGAAGCAGCGAAGGAAACTAGCTTGCTTCAAGTGTCGAGCTGTGACACTTGATAGTTCGCGCTCATCTTCTGTTTGTTCGTTTAGCGGCGTCCCTTGAGCTCGAGTGACTTTGGTACGCTGTGTAACATGAGCGCGGACATCACGGTGAAAGCTCGAAACATTCCTGTTCCCCCCAGCACGAGAAAACCGCGCGAGCAGACAGCGGAAGGGCAAGGTTCTCTTTGCACAAATATAAGAAGAAGCGAGCGAGCTCGTCGACGACTTTTAAATGAGCCCGTCGCGCTCCTAGCGCCATCTCGCTGGTAATGAAGGAACGCTTATAAGCGCCTGCCGTCTCCGAGTTCGTTCAGCGGTAAAGCGTGTGTATATAACGCTCGCCGTTAGCTCCGTGGAGGATCTGCGTTTCGTAGCGTAGTGGTTAGCGCCACTCGCTGCGGAGCTAGAGGTCCCTGGTTCGATTCTGCGCTTCGGAAGCATTTTTTCGGAATTATTTTTCTTTGGGGCTTATATATATATATATATATATATATATATATATATATATATATACACATACATATACGGTGCATGACGGCGACGGCGGTGACAAATTTCAGCCGAGACTGTCCACATAATTGCTATCGCAATAAAAATCATTGTCACGTGGTCGTGACGTCGACGGAGGCAGCAGTCAGCACGTCCGAGCTGAGGGTATTTATTTGGCCGAACTTGTGGCCGGGAAACTGAAAGTCAAACAACAGCAATACACTGATAGCAGCGAACAGAGCGTCGACTGTCGATCAACTGACAAGCGCTGAAGCGCGTCGGCATTCATACATGTGCCGTCGAATATTCCAGCGTTATCGCTGTTGTCACGCAAGCGCTAGAATAAGCTCGAGTGTTCGCGTCTTGCGTGCAATCATAACAAAACGATCTACAATAATCGCGATGCTTCTCGAACAAAAAGGCGCGGTTTGCGCTGAGCGTTGCTGACAGTCTTTGTGGGCGAAAACCGAAAGCAGCAAAAGTGATAATAAGAAACGCACGTGGCAATATCAAAGTAATAGAAAAACGTATTCCTTGAGAGCTGGAAGGCAATGAACTTCTGAACAGTGAAACCTTGGGCGTGTTGGCTGTTCATCGTACTACAGAAGCCGTAGCAATAAATTGGCCGCGTATCTGCGTGCTTCGCTGCAAATGTCGTCTAAAGACGATAAAAGAGGCGCTGCGTGAGATATGAACGCCATCTGGCAACACGTCGGGAAACATGAGTGCTGTGTTGCGTGCTCGTAGTCCGGGCGCAGCAGCAGGCGAAGACCGGCGGTGATCAACGCGACCGGCGGGGACGCCAGCCAGCCCGTACACGCGGTTTGACGCGAAGCGCCGAAGCAGAAGAAACGTTCGCACCCAACGAGTACTTTCCAAACAGACTTTTATTTACACATCGTCTGGGTAAAACAGGAATGCCAGAGGGGCGCCCCATGGCATTCGTACAGTGCAATACAGAACCGAAACCGAAACACAACAATGAGTTCGTGCTGAGGGCACTGAGGAAGGCAAGTTTCAGCACAGTCGCATTTTCAGCGCAGCTTAAGAAACTATGGTCTTTAGAATTACGTATGTATGCATTTTCTATTAAAGGAACACACCAACTAATACTTACCTAGTGATGTTGCGCGTCAGATATGCGTAATGTTCGCTTTTTGATCGACAATGTACACAAGTATGAACCTAGTCAGCCGTTCAAGATGGCTGGCCCTTGGGCAAGTGGTTCAACTTTCGCCGAGTAGCTGAATCGAGTGTCTTGCCGAAAAACAGAAAGACAGACAGAAAGACAGACCAAAAATTCTCCGTTTAAGTATCCCAAGAAAGATTATCGTCTTTAAAAAAACGATCATGGGATGTGATGAAAACAGGCCAAGCGCTTGTCGTGTCTTCACCCTGCCCCGTGCTTTTTTTTTCTTTTTTGCGCTATGGTTTCTGCAGTACCATCAATAAACTCAAATTTTTAAGTAAGCTTGAAACAGTAAGGCAGCGTGCAAGTGTGCCTGGCTCGCCAGAACACGTCTGTGGTCAGATAATTAGGCATAACAACATTTAGCTCCTCTAGTTTGAAGCTGTATTCATGAATAAACATATGAATGTATTTCAATGTAGTATACATATATCAAGAATTCTGCGTCGGATAACATAACACCACTACTATCATGTATCTGCGCATAAAACACTCATCTTTTATCAATGGCACGATAAGATTTAGATGTTTCTGTATCTAGCCAATCATGATGCCCTCAACGGTGCGTTATACCTATCTAATCTCAATTGGTTGTATGCACGACCCGCACCGACAGCGACAGGTAGGCAAGCGTCCCTCTCGGTAATCCGCTATTGTTACGCAATAACAGAAAAGCAAAGCAGCTTGTATGGCCGGTCGATAATTACCATGCTTTCTTGATGAATTGTAGGCTGCAAACGCCGAGAAGGCAGAGCAGGAGAACAAACAACCTCGGTGACTTTCGACTCTTTAATAACGTAAACGTGCGCGTTTATGAACACCGCAACACGAAGTAGCTGTCGGAACGGCGGCGGCGCGAGGTGGATTGCTCGACTCATCAAAAGGGGCGTCACTGAAAAAAAATTACACCATCTCCCGCTTAAGGGGGCCATGAGGTGATGTGAAGCCGGAGCACTTGCACGATCGCATTCCGTTGGCGTTCGCTGGGCATGCTGCCGACCTGGAACGCGAAGAGGAACACTACGCGCGTCGTGTCTTCCCTCTAGCCTGGCCGTTAATTCTCACAGGGCGAGCGGGGAACGTGGTCGACAGGCGCACGAGAGGGAAGCAGCGTAGGAGAGGAGAGAGAGGGGACGCGCATGCGCTGGCCCTCATCGCGGCGCTGCGCAGGAGAGAATTTCGGCATGTCGAGCCCACATTTCAGAGGAGCCAACCGAGGCAAGCGCTGGACTGAACGCGCGCAACGCTCTACCACTTGAAGGAGAGGAGACTGGAGAAGGAGAGTAGCGTATGCGCCGTGAGAGCAGAAGCGAGAACGCAAGTGAAGAGCAAGCAGGTGCTGGTAGAGAAGCGGAGAGAGTAACGTGCAGCTGTTGGATAGAGGGAAGGAGGAGAGTTGCGCATGCGTAGTGTGAGTGCGGACTACCACGCCGCGTGACATACCCCCGAGCAAGAGATACTTCGCATCCAAAAACGAAAGTATGGTGGTTTAACGCGCATAAGCTTATGCACTACCGTCAGCTGTGCGTTCTTTTCAAAAGAATGCAGTTTCCAAGGGCCAGGCAGTGCGTTAAAGGCCAACTCCGGCGATTTTTTGGCCATGTCAAAGTAATGGTGCTTTTATGTTCCTGAGACGCTCCTGTTACGGGCCCGATAGCAGAAATACTCGGCAAATTGGAGAATAATTTTAAATAAGCAAAGAAGCGCAACACCGAAACCGAAACCCAACCGAGTGTACTGTCTACGTATGACGTAGACGTTGTTACGAACGAACCGGAAGTCGTGCAAGGCATGCCGGTCACGCCGGCGCGGAGTATGAAAACTGTGACAGCCGGGACGACCAGCGAAGCGCCGGCCAAACCAACGCTGTCTGTCGCCTTGTGCACAGCAGACGCTCGCTGTAGCGGCCTAAGCGCCGAAGTTAGCGGTGCCCTCGGCTGCGTCACTTCCGCCGCCTTGCCAACACTGACGTCAGAGACGCAATGTTGCCAATAATTGTGGGAAGCCAGGAGGGCGTTTGCAGACAATCTTTAAAATTCATTTGCAAACAATCTGCGCATGTCTCAAGCCTGTAATTTGGCATAAATGACGGAAACGTGCAAAGGAACGTACCCAGCGAATTTCACTGAGATCCATCGACCTCGAAAAATCGCCGGAGTTGGCCTTTAAAGGGCCCCTCACCAGGTTTGACAATTTTGAGCTGACGAGCGCAATGCATGCACTGGGCGTTCACGATTACGTCTGCCAAAATTTGCAACGCTACGCGCCGCGTAAATGGGTCAAATTTCAAGCTGAACGCTGCTTTCCCTTCTCGCGTCCGCGCGCCCAGAGAATGAGGGGATGACGTACATGAGAGAATGGCCCTACGTAGATGGTAGTGCTGTGACGTCGCTCCTCTACGTAAACGACTGTGCTCTGACGTCGCCAACAGTAGCACGTGACACTGCGATAATTATTTGACACGACGTGTAGTTTGTGTAATTTGTTGCTTCAATGGATGAATAAAACTTGAGAGCAATAATAAAACACACAAACGAAATGTGTGCGTTTTCTTTTTTTTAATTTTTACTGCGAATCGCAGCGAGATTCGAGACTAATCTACCTCCGTTTCGCACGCGTTCGTGTTCTCGCGCCTTGCGCATCGTGCAGACGCCACCCTTTGCAAAGAAACTAATTTTCTACCGCGTTCCAGCGCTCATTAGGCTCATTTATCCTCCCGCGTCTAACTATGTTCATGCAGCACACCGCTAGTCTCGCGTCCGTACAAATGTTGCAGCTTTCGTGCTCAGTAATAGGTTAAAAGCAAAGTGATCGGCGAGGGCGCATTCGGCATAACTTGCAGAGATGAAGCGCAAAGAACGCCGCCACAACACCGCTCGCGTCTTGGGGGCTCGGGCTGGTTTGGGCACGTCATGCGCTCGTGACATTTTGTGCGCATGACGTGTTCATGCGTATGCGTTATGTGATCCTTCTGCTCGCGTGCCGAAGAGGGCAGGGAAGGGATTTGGCTTGCGAAGCCTACACGGGGCGAGCGGCAAGGGTTTGCAGCTCGCCTCCTAGCATCATGGTTTCGCGCCGCTACAAATTATTGTTTTTCTCAGCTTCTAACCGACCGATTAGAAAAATTCTTGTGGCAAAATGCTCTTTATTGGGCTCGCAACAACTTGCAATGTCTAACTAAAATTCGTTAGGTCGCCTGGTGAGGGGCCCTTTAAGTGGCGGCGCGGCCATCTTGATACCTGCTCTAAACTCTCATAGAAGCACAGATGAGACAGCGTACTATAATATGATAGTTATCGCGGGTACTGTCAGTGTTTCCCGCGCTGCCGCCGACCGTGTGAACGTGAACTTGACTGCAGCCAGCGCATCTGACGGTGCCGAAGGAGCCGCCTTGTAGGGATGGTGATATCGATGAACGGTAAATGGATAAATTGGTGATAAGGTGTCCCGCAACACATTAATAGTCATCAATATTCTCCTTTAATTTTAATCAATTTACAGACAGTGACAAAACGGCCGCGAAAATTCTAAAATAATTCCGGAATGCTCAACATAAGTAGTGGCGACTGTGGTGTTGGGACGAGTGCATGGCGGGATGAGTAGGGGCTGCTGTGTGTATCATTAAAGTGACTGGAAGGCCACAATTTGGTTTCTCACAAGTGATTTGGCACGCGATTCATGGGCTTGCGCACCCGGCATCAGAACCCGTGATTCTTAAGACAAAGGTACTTTAAAGTGTTTTATTCTTTTAGAAGAATCTAATGGTGTCTTTTTTATTGTTCTCGCATAGCCAGCGGGCCACCCGTGGATGAATGTAATCTGTGCAAGAACGCCGGCGAAGCCGTTGCCGTGGGCTATGCGCTCATGGCCAAGAACGGCAAGGCGTGCTCTCTTGTGGCGCCTCTTTTACGTCGAAT
Organism: Rhipicephalus sanguineus; assembly: GCF_013339695.2. Classification (NCBI taxonomy): domain Eukaryota; kingdom Metazoa; phylum Arthropoda; class Arachnida; order Ixodida; family Ixodidae; genus Rhipicephalus; species Rhipicephalus sanguineus. The sequence continues at coordinate 139,314,113 of NC_051179.1, read as the reverse complement.
ACGGTGTGTGTGCAAGGTAGGAGCATTCGTGCACGGACGGCGTTAAGGCGTAGGTGACATACGTGATGAAAATTGTCGGCAACACATTTTGTATTTTAGATGCGAAGCACCCTAAGGCGCAGTTCAATCCGGTGGTGTGCGGAGTGACCAACCTTACTGCGCATGCACAAACCCTCTCCACACACCTCCTCTCCACTACCCCTCTCCTAGGGAAAGGGAGGTTGGCTATGGCACAGAACCCTCATCGTTCAGATAAAAGGCTCGCGTTAGGTCGTACACACGCTCAGTCACTGCTCCGGCTGCGCCGGTGTCATGAGTTCCAATGTCAGCGTCGGCGCCAGTTGCAGTAATACCTTAACGCCTGGCGAGATCGCTGAGCAGCGGGTGGAGCAGCGGAAGGCTCGACGCGCCGAAGCGCAACGTAGCCATCGGCAAGCTGACCCCGAGCTCCGGGCAAGAGAAGCCTAAAGCCCCTTGATGTTGGAAAGTAGCGGTGCTTCTCTGTCGTGCCGGGCCGTCAACCTCCTCTTTATTACCCACTCTATCGTGGAGCCGGCGCACCCGCAACGCTGAACGGCTGCGACGCGTGATACCTCGCAGTCAGGTGACCCTGACGTCACGAGAAGCGAGCGCAAGGGAACTTCGCGCGCTTTCAGTCGCTCACGCACGCCATGAACCCTCCAGGCGTGTGTGTACGGGTGTTGCAGGTGCATGCGTGTTTGTATGTCTGCATGTGTGCGCCTGCGTTTGTATGTGCGTGTGCGCACGTGTTTGCGTGCGTGTGTGAGTGCATGTGCGCGCCTGCGTGTGCGTGCGTTTGTGTATGTGTCTTCACGCTTGTATCTGCGCGCACGCATGTGTGTGTGTATGTGGTCTGTATTAACGCGTGTGTAGGTGCGTGTAGACACGTATGTGTGTGTGTATGTGTGCGTCTGCACGTGCGTGCATTTATTTATTTATTTTATTTATTTATTTATTAGTACCTCAAATGCCCCGTGAGGGGTATTACATGAGGGGTGGGCATAACTAGTCGATGATAGTTTCGATGGATGCCTTGAAAGATGCATGGCTGGAGTGGTGTACAACGTCGGCAGGAAGACGATTCCAGTCCTTTGCCGTGTGAACGAAGAATGATTTCATGTGAGCGGTAGGGCGGGCTGCCGGAGGATAGACTGCCTTTGGGTAGCCATGACGGGATGAAGTACGATGCAAGGGTTCGATGTCAGCCTGGTGAGGTAAAAGGTGATAGAACTTATGAAAAAGACACAATCTTGCAGTCCTGCGGCGCTGCTCGAGGGTTTGAAGATGAAGAGATGACTTGAGCTCGGTGACGCTGGTGTGATAAGAGTAGTCTGAACAAATAAACCTAGCTGCGCGATTTTGTATGGATTCCAGAGCGGTTGAGAGGTTAGTTTGATGCGGGTCCCAAACTGAGCATGCGTATTCGAGTTTTGGTCGAACGAGTGTTAAGTATGCTAGTAGTTTCACCGAGGAAGGAACAGGGCGTAGGTTACGACGCAAATAGCCAAGCGCACACACGCGTGTATTCGCGTGTGTATGGTTATGTGCATGCGTGCCTGTATCGCGTGTGTGTATGTGCTTGCATGTCTCTATCGCGTGTGTACGCGCGCGTGCATGTATGTGCGTGCGTGTCAGCATAACTTGTGTATGCGCGTCTGCATGCATGCGTGTGTATGTGTGTATGCGTGTGTGTACGTGTGTATGTATGTGTGTTTGTATGTATGTGCGTGTGTCTGCATCGCGTGTGTATGTTTGTACCTGCGTGTCCGTATCGCGTGTGTATCCGCGTGTGTATTTATGTGCGTGCGCGTCTGTATCGCGTGTGCATGTGTGTCTGTGTGCTTGTCAGTATAGTGTGTGTATGCATGTACGTGTGTGTGTGTGCGTGTTTCACAGTCCTTCTTGGCTGCCTTCTTTGAGCTCATCAAGACCAGAATTATAAACGAAATTCACGTCTATACTTTATGCTGCTGACATTATATGTGCCTAATGCACATCCGCGTTACCGACATCCGAAGCGGTCACGGAGAGGTAAACCGCTCAGCCGCTAGTTGGTATGACCATTCTTTTCGAAGCGCTTCCGTTTCTATTTATCGAAGCGTCATAAAATATATATTAATCACTTTGTTCTATCGGAAGCCTATTTAAGAAGGCTATTTCTCAAGAGACAGATTCTCCTTTATTGCTTCAAGGGGCCGATTAAACAAGCGCGCGCAGTGATTCTAATGCGGCTGCAGCGAGCCCGGTGGAGGGTTTCGCTCGCCGTGCGCACTGCGCCGGCCTGGGGATGGGTGAAATACGAGGAGTATTGAGGAGGAAAACGCACGCGCGGAGGAGAATGTCGCTACTTTTAAGATCAAAGGGATTTAGGGAAGCCCAACGCAAACGGCAACGTCGGCGGGAAACTGCTACGGATGAAACGCGGGCTCGTCTTGCCGAAACGCTGCTTTGGTCCCCTTTAGCGGGAGATGGTGTAATTTTTTGGGAGATGACCCTTCCGATGAGGGAGCGATTCACTCGCTCCGCCGGCGTTCCGACAGCTTCTTCGTTTTGCGGAGTTCATGAACGCGCACCTATGGAATTTTTAAGAATCTAAAGTGGCTGAAGTTGTTTGTTTTCCTGCTTTGGCCATCTCGGATTTTACAGCCTCCAATTGATCAACCATGAAAATTCTTGGCCGGCCGCACACGCTGGTTCGCTTGTTATTGCTTCAAAATGGCGGATTACACATACGAGTAGTCACATAGCGACATTTGCCTACCTGTTTCTGTCGATGCCGGTCGTGCATAGAACCAATGGCATCAGCGTCGTAAAGGTTGCTTTTCACTAAGTGGACCAAGGGAGGTGCATACGTCCTATTCGTTTCATATTTTTTTTTTCGAAAGTCTGCCCTTAGGCATAATATTTATTCAGAAATACACATATAAATTTGCTTCGTGTATGAAGTCCAGTAACGAGCGGTGGTGAGGTCCACTAATCCAGCGGTCAAGGTCATATCATTTGCGTCAGACCACAACCTGCGCCTTCTGAGTGATGGTAGCCCGACATTTCTGCAAGGGACGACGTATAGCAGCTGCCTCGACCTGACACTGGTGTCGTGTTGCCTAAGTTCAAACGTGTGGTGGTTCACCGATATTGAAACCCATGGTAGCGATCACATTCCGACCTATGTGAGAATTGATGGCCTAGGGGCTTCGCCCTTGCTGGTCTCTCGAAATATTGACTGGGCGCTTTATGAAGATCAAGTGGAGGACGCATGCAAGAATGACTGCTCGCGCAGGTTAGAAGAAGTAATTGCGGACGCAATGCAAGGTTGTACGCGCAGCTTCACACATTCACGGAAGCGTACTGAAGCTGACATCGAATTAGAAAGGCTTCGTGCGTTACGTCGATGTGCTGAAAGAACGTACAGGCGTACCAAGTCAATTCTTGATCTTAGAGTAGCAAGGCGTATGCAAAAAAAAAAAGATACAGCGCAGAATAGACAAGCTACAGGATCAAAGATGGAAAAGCTTTTGCGAGTCATTAGACCCACGCAAGCCCCTGTCTCGTGTATGGAGAACTCTACAGGGCCTTCGCTTGTGCGCCCAGCAACGTCATCCCTTCAAGGCCCTTGCACTATGTCAAAACTGCCGTGAGATCGACGTTGCAGAAGATTTTTGTACGAAAATCACCGGCGGGACAGTCCTATTCACCGACATGCTTTTATGCGATATCCCAGGTCTACGGGATGTAAGTATGGATGTTCCACTCTCTACGGAAGAGCTAGAAGCTGCCATGGCACTCTGTAGGCGTTCCTCTTCACCAGGGCCCGATGGAATAACGTATAGTGCTCTACGTCACCTAGGCCAAGCAGCAAGACGACAACTTTTAAACTTATTTAATCGGTCATGGGAAGATGGCGTCGTACCTCAAGAAAGGAAACGTAGCCGTCCGGTGCCACTGCTCAAAGCAGGAAAATCACCTCTGGTGCTGACATCTTACCGGCCTAGAGCTCTTGCCAGTTGTGTTGGGAAACACATGGAGCGCATGATTCTCACGCGCCTGGAATGGTTCCTTGAATGGCACAACGTTTACCCCGACTCCATGGCGGGATTTCGACGAGGCCGCTCATCGATTGACAACGTCATCGATCTGGTGTCATCAGTAGAGCAGCAGAAATGCAGGAAACGACTAGCAGTTGCGCCCTTCCTTGATGTGAAAGGTGCTTATGACAACGTTTCCCATCAAGCTATAATAGACACGCTTCTGTCATTGAACTTGGAGGGCGAACATTTCGTTGGATCCAAAGTTACCTGACACGAAGTTCCTTTTTATTGCGATAGCAATTATATGGACAGTCTCGGCTGGATTTTGCCGTCGCCGTCGCCGCCGTCATGCACCGTGTATGTATAAGTATGTATATATACATAAAGGCCCCAAAGAAAAATAACTCAGAAAAAAAAACATGGCTGATCCCTCCGTCATAGGAATCGGTATAACACGAAAGTGAAACGTGTCTTCACAGAAGTAGTGCTTATGATATATGAGAGCTTGTACAATGTCTATTCGTGTTTGGCAGCTATAGCACCGTTTGACGTGGATGCACCCATGTTGACAGCATGTCTCTATCGCGACGACTAACGCCCATGATCATGATTAAACCATTGTGGTAGCTGACGGTGCGAACATATATTTGGACACAGCGAATCGTGAATCCCGCGTAAGGATGATATCAACAAGCTCATAATCAACATTGGTACCCGGTATGCACTTCTTCAAAGCGTCGTCAATTAAGGAGAGAAACGGCACGGTGTGCGCTTTCTAGTAATGGGTAGCCGACGCCTGTGCTCATGCATACATAACACACACTGCACTTCAACGCGGGAGGTAGAGGTTCGTAGCCTGAGCCGCAAACGCGTGCGTCCCTCTGGCCTCTGTCTCGCACGCGCTGCTCTCGCTCCACCAAGGCACGACATTCGCCCGTCGAAATCGCGTCCTTTCTGCAACGCATATTGCAGCAGTTTTGTTAGTCGGTGCTCTCGCAATTGAAGCAGTCGGCGGCAGAGAAATCCCGTTCGTGCACGTGGAAGCTGCACTACTCCGATGAGCCGACGCACGCTAACACGAATCCAAAGGCAAAGAACGTAACTGCGTCAAGGGTGCCTCGGCGACGCCAGCGCGGCCAGTCTACCTCTCTGGTATCGAGACGCTTTAACCATGACCTCCGATATCACGTGCAATCTCGGAGTAAGCGCTAGTAAGTGTCGATCGTGAAGCATTACTTCTTTTCACCTCTCACAGACGGCGGCACCGCCCCGCTCCGCCCGCCGCGAAAGAGAAGGTGTGAAAGATATAAGGCGCGTTCGCGCCGTGCCTAGCATCTCCCGAGTTGGCTTAGTCGGTAGAGCGTCGGGCGCTTGCCGTCGCGGCCGCAACGTCGTGGGTTCGATTCCCAGCGGGGTATCTTTTTCTTGGTTTTTTTCTTCTCACCCGTTGGCGTCCATTTTATCAACGTCATATCCGTGACGGATGTACTTGGTGGACCCCGGCATAAAACACTTTCGTGTTAAAATGCTTCCGAAGCGCGGAATCGAACCAGGGACCACTTGCTCCGCAGCGGCGGCGCTATCCACTACGCCACGAAACGCAGATCCTCCACGTAGCTAACGGTAGAGTGTACTAGAACTGTCGAGTGGCGTGAACGCGCCTCGCCGCCTGATGCCTTCCGCGTCGACCGTAGCGGCGGCGCTGCACTCGCTCGGTACTGAAGGCGCGCACCGCCGCGCGCTAGAAACTGGGAGCGTGCGTCGGCGGCGCCCGGCTAATCGGCACTGATGCGGCTTTCGTTGCGTGTCTATCATTATTAAGCGTAGGACTTGTCGTCCTAAGCCTTGATGGAAGAAACTCTAAAGATTTTAATGGATGCTTGCTTCATATATTTGAGAGATACTGCAAGTCAATTCTTGTAGCCGAAGTGACTGCTGGAAAGTACGCAAAATATAAAAATGAAAACGGGCTGACACCGACCGTGAATATTTACGATCTCGGTGTAATTGAGCCGAACTCATTGCTGGGCTAGTTAGAACAATTGCGTCAATTAACTAGACCCTGAACGATCGCCAGAAGAAAGAGACAGAGGAAACAAATCGCGTGCCTTTATTCTAATTTCTTCTGTCTTAATGCTTTCTTCTGGTGGTGCTTCGGCGTCTAGTTTATTCCGAGTAACTGAGCTGCTGTAATGGAATTCAACTGTGCTCAGAAAGCTGTGTGCTGATATTCTGCCGAAAGCACACCGAACATTTACCGCGCGTTGGCGAAGCTGCGTGTACGGTGTGTATCTTTACAAAGGCGCTGTGTAAATGTGACTTTTTCTACATCACGAGGGCTCAAAGGTATTGGAACTCAAAGGTAACTCGACCGGAACAAATAACGGTCGTCCTCAGGGGCGTTGCACTGATATTGTTATTGCTAGGCGCCGGGTGGGGAGGGGATACTTTATTGTCCGTATTTGTGCGTGTAAATATATATATGCACATATGCTATATAAAAACATAATATCGCAAAGCATAGAGCACCACCGCCCCTCCCGGCTTCCCTTTTGACACTTCACAAATAAAGCAATCAAATTGTAATACAAAACATTGCCAAAAAGAAGCTTTTGTAATGGCATCGTTTAGAAGATCAGGAAAAGTGCAATATAAGCTGTTCATTGAAGAGGAGAACTGATTGTAGTGAATTTAGGCGGAATAACCGTCGGGCTATATTTACATCTGCGCATTTCAATATGCTTTAAATACGCCCTGATGCATGAAGTTTGTGCTTCGGAGGTGAACGCGCGCCTTCGGCTCGGCTACCTTGCACGGCACCCTGGTACGCGTTAAGCCCTCAGAGGTCACATAACCGATCCACAGTAACCATGGAAGCACGCTGTTGAAACAAGGTAGCCTTTCGACATTAAAGAAAATGCGCGAAACTGGCAGAACTCAGCCGTTACTAATATAAATATTGTGATAGAGTTATTTGTACTCAGGTTACTCATGAAACAGTCTAGCGCATTGGATATATCGTAGAGGCTGCCGGCAGAAGAATTGTAGGCTTTCGTCGCTGGTTTGTTATTTCTTCGTAGTCAGTGTTCGTAGTCACTTATAGTGTAGCGCGGCTCGAAGTGTTGCTTGCAAACCGCACTGCAATCAGTGAGCAGCTAGGTGCATGTGCGCAAAATTCGATTGTCGCCTTCTTTGGGGGTCGACAGGCTCCAAGAACAGGGAATATCGCGGCGCAATTTCGGCACCCCTGCATATTCACTCGTGCACCATGCACCTAGCAGGCGTTGAGACACCGATTAAAGCTCAGTAATGCATTAAACGCGCTCAAAATGCGCAATTACACTCTTTCGTAGGCTGCGACGCGCGCGCGCCAAACGCAGACGCTCTCCACAGCTTCAGTACAAAGTGACTACAGCGCCGCCGCTACTATCGCCCGTCGGAGCATCACCCGAGATGCGGCGCGGCCGCTTCGTTCGTTCCACTGCCCCCTTCTAGTACACTGTACTAACGGCGAGCGTTATATACACACCATTTAGCGCTGGACGGACTCAGAGACAGCAGGCGATAATAAGCGTTTCTTCATTACCAGCGAGGTGGCGCTAGGAGCCCGACGGGCGCATTTAAAAGTCGTCGTCGGCGAGCTCGCTCGCTTCATCCTATATTTGCGCATGGGAGAAGCTTGCCCTTCCGCTGTCTGCTCGCGCGGTTTTCTCGTGGCGAGGGGTACAGGAATGTTTCACGCTTTCACCGTGATGTCCGCGCTCATGTTACGGCGCGTACGAATGTCACTCGAGCTCAGGGACGCCGCCAAACGAACAAACAGAAGATGAGCGCGAACTATCAAGTGTCACAGCTCGACACTTGAAGCAAGCTAGTTTCCTTCGCTGCTTCGGCCGCCTTTGCAACAGAAGCGCTGTTCAAACTGAGAGTATCCATTGGCGAGCCTCACTTCGTATAGCATTAGTTCCTTGCTATCGCATTCATTGCTTCGCCCTTGCGGCGAAACTGTGACTTTTTTTTGTAGATACTGAAGATGGCCCGAACTCCGACCACTACACGTGCCGTGGCGTCCCACAAGGCGGTGTTTTAAGCCCGGTTCTATTCAACCGTGCTCTGCTTGGCCTGGCGGAGGCGCTCCCGGAAACAGTCAGTGTTTCGCTATACGCTGATGACATCTGCGTCTGGGCATCAGCAGTGACACGCCTGCGGGTTCGTGCAAGGCTACAGAGGGCAGCGTCACAAGCATCTGTATTCGCACGCAAGGCTTAACAATCTCAACAGAGAAATGTGCGCTGGTGGCCTTCACGCTAAAAGCGATGGCCAGTTACCTGATATGCATTAATGGCCAGTCTATCTCTTACAAGCGAAGTCATCGTTTTTTAGGTGTCATTGTTGACCGAGACCTCTCCTGGCGCCCTCACGTCTCGTACTTGAAAGCGAAACTCGTATCTATTGTCCGCGTCCTGAAATTCATCGCCGGAAAAAGATGGGGTCCATCACTGTGTTCCATGCTACAGCTATACCAAGCACTTTTTATCGGACTATTGCGCTATAGCTCTCCTCTGCTTTCTAAAACTTGCTTGTCGAATATGCGAGTACTTCAGAGCATGCAAGCACAGGCACTACGTGTTTGCCTCGGTCTACCACGAAGCACCTCAACAGCCGGAACAGTTATATTGGCTCGGGACCATCGGGTTACGACCTACGTCACAACCGACGTGCTGACAGCGCATGTTCGACATATTTCACGGATGGTGTCGAGCCATCTGCCGTACCTGCCCAAAAACGACTACAGGCGTCGTTCTCCAACGTCGTCAGCTCTCACCGCACTTTGCTACCATCGAGTTTCACACCCTCGGCACGTTCGCCATCCGCCTTGTGGTGCTTACGTCAACCCGAAGTGCGCCTTTCCGTCTCAGGAATCAGAAACAAGAAAGACCTTTCTACATTGGCCTTGAAACAAGCAGCTCTGGACTGTTTGCGTACTTATGCTGACAGAATTAACGTATTCACGGATGGCTCTACCACCCAGGCCAGCTCCACCAGCGCCACCGTCATCCCATCACGACACATCAACCTCGCTTACAAACTTTGTCACGTGAGCACATCGACTGGTTCGGTACTTGTTGCCCTGCGAGGTGCCGTCGATTATATCAAGCAACAACAGGCTGAGCGATGGGTAGTATTCTGCGACTCAAAGGCGGCTCTACAATGTCTTTTGCCGGCAATTCGTCGCGGATCGTACGAACAACTTGTGTGGGAGATACGAGAAATGCTGCACTATGAGATCGAAAGAGGACACAACGTTGTGTTTCAGTGGATACCAAGCCATTGCGGTATCTCCGGCAACGACCTCGCCGATGAAGCTGCCAGAAAAGCACATGCAGAGAACCTTGTTTCTATACCGTTATCTAGGATTGATGCGGCTCGATACCTAAGTAAGCTGGCGCACAACATGACAGTGTAAAAGTGGCAAGCATCACAGTTCACACACCATCGACTGTATTCCCTCGACCCATCTCTACGACTGCGGCTACTACCTGGTCTTTCCCGGGAGGAAGATACAGTGTTGTGCCGTCTGCGTCTGGGTGTAGCATTCACGGACGCCTACTCATTTAAGATAGAGATGGCCGACAACGCCGAGTGCAACGACTGTGCCGTTGAGGAAACTATTGAGCACTTTCTGTGTTAGTGCCCGACATACGCAAACGAGAGGCTTCACCTCAGCACTGCACTAAATCAAATGGACGGAAGCGCTTTCACTGTCGCGGAAATATTGGGACCATGGGGCTGCCCATCGCAGTTTCGAAAGGCAACGAAAGCGCCGTTGCGTTTTCTCAAGGATACCGGACTGAATCGCCGTTTGTGATGTCAGACGCGGGACTCTTACGTCGGCTGAAAGAGTTACTTTTCTCTCCTCCTCTCTAACTTTCCTTCCCCCTCCCCCTTCCCCAGTGCAGGATAGCCTACCGGGCTCAGCCCTGGTTAACCTCCCCGCCTTTCTTTTATTCTTATTCTCTCGCCCTTGTCCCTGCTGTGATGTTCTAATTTCAAGATATGCTGTGGTGTTTTAATTTCAACTGTTGTCATGTACTATACATTTATGATGTCATCTAGTGAAACATGTGACGTGAGTCTTCAGCAAAGTTGTGCAGAAGCTGGTAGAATGAGAAAATTGCACAGAAGGAGGACGAAGAGAAGGACGGAAGGACAGGGAGGTGACCCAGTTTTCAGACCGGCTGGCTGCCCTGTAAGTGATACAGGGGTCACTAGAATATATTATACCATAATAAAAAGAATACATTGCGATCAAATAAATGAAGAGAGGCAGTTTTCGTCGTTTCTTACCGTACCACTCCCTGGTGATCCACGATTCTCTGATATACAGCTGCAACCTGCACTGAGCAAAATGACACGTAGTCATGGCTGTCTTCATGCAGTTAAAAAAACATCACGGTAACAGTGCGCAGACAATAATAGACATGAATCTGTTACCAGTGTAAGTTCATTCGACGACACACGCAAGTGGTCATGTGAGCCAGAATCACGTGGCCGCCAAGGATGCATTTGGCATTTGCAGTGCACGACGCGGGGATACCGTTCACTTGTGAGGGCCTGTTCCTCGTTTGCGTTGTATTGCGTGTATTGAACAAGGGACAATCCAAGCATATAGTCCTTAAACATAAAACAATTTTGCAATTGCGAAATATGTTCATCGCACAGCCAGAAAGCTATCTCTGCAGTATACATTAGATGAGGAATGTATCCGCCATATCGAGGCTCTCTTAAGGCAGAACGACCGCCACGGTTATAGAGCGTTTGTTGAGTGTAAAAATTTTTGAGCTGTGTGCCTAGTTGCCAGTTCCGCTTATAATAAGCGGATTTGGGCTTCTTTTTTCGCCGAGTCGCTTGTAGAATTTTCCAGTCGCTTGTCGCGTTCTTTGGGCTTGTTTGCATTTTTTCCAGCAAATATAGTTATTTTAGTTATCATCACGTTCACCAATAGCGCGTTTGTCGATGGTTTTGAGTTGTTGAATGTTGAAGTCAAAACATACGCTGGGGGAACCAACAAGGAACGTTAATCATGCACTGGCAAACGTGCGTTCAACCGAATAAATACTACCCTGGAAACCGTCTCAATAAGTAAATATGTGCTTTCGTTCATAGCTGCGCATATTGTCGCTGTACAAAAAAAACGAAAGTGACTTTTCAACTGCTGCTCGTATATAAGAGATTTTTTATTAAAACTAAAATATTTTCAAGAATGGGCAAAATAACGAAGTTGCCGCTTCTTTTGGGGTTCTTTGAGAAAGTCGCGCCTCTTTTTTCGGGCTTCTTTTGTGATGATTATTTGCTTGTTAGCTCGGAAGCATCTGGCAACTCTGGCTGCGTGCCACATATCTCGTCAATTGTACTCCGCTGCGGAAAACGCATCTCGAAAACGTTTTGTTATACACGCAGCAAGAACCACTAACGTCGTTCACTCTCTGGTACTCACCGCACTTCCCTCTAGATAATGTTAGGCGCTCTATTCTGGCTCCTTTTGCTGTATCTGAGAACTACTGGCTTCATGTGTGGCGATCAAGACGGCGCAGAAGAGCCCGAACAAATTGCCCATTTCTATAGACGAACAATCTGAAGACCATGAGAGACACCTGCCAGAGTGGTCTAGTGGTTATGGTGCTCGACTGCTGACCCGAAGGTCCCAGGATTGAATTCCAGCCGCGGCGGCAGCATTTCGATGGAGGCGAGTTGCTTGAGGCCGTTGTACTTAGCTTTGGGTGCACGTTAAAGAAGACCAGACGGCCGAAATTTCCGGAGACCTACAGAACTTCGTCCCACATAATGATATCGTGGTTTTGGGACGTAAAACCCCAAAAAAAGAAAAATTGACTATGAGTCATGCTTGTCACAAAAGCAACGCCAAGCCTTCGCAGAACGCGCAGCACAATGATCGCGTACGCATAGGCTGGCGGAGCGGCCTTCATAGGGGCCGCTGTGACCACTCTTAGGGTGCTACTCACTACGCAATAAATCTTCACATTTTACGGAGTAGTGAAGTAGCATGGGAGTTTCTAAGGCAATATGCGCACATACGTTTTTGTACACTTTGTGGTTGCTGTGGTAGGTGAAGATCAGCATGATGAATTGTGGCTGAGGCTGAGCCCTTTGTAATTGGTGGGAAGCTTTAATTTCTTTACTCAATACGCCTGATGTGTTGCCTTTGGCAATTCTACTCTTTTGCCACGCAATAATACATCTGTTAACCGTTCCCTCGTCATAGAATATATATATATATATATATATATATATATATATATATATATATAATTGTATATGAATTTCTTTTCGAAGAAGTGTCGAAGACTGGCGGTGGCTCCGGACAAAATAAAAAAAACATTTAGTGCAAGTGACCTTGGCTATGCGGTTGTACTTGCCTGCCGAATGAAAAGCTTGGAATCGAATCCACCTCGAATCCTAATTTTTTTTCTCACTGTGTGCGGTTGCTGCGACGGACACCGAAGGAAACGGCGAACAACTACGCCACTGAAATCGGCTAACGTTGGGAGGTCATAATGGCTTACGCTGTACAAAGACATCTTATAAGTTGCTTTTGCATTATGTGCATAAAATGACATTACACGCTTACACGCAACTTCACTAAGACGTCATACCGCTTTCCAAGATAGACTCGTTTGTTTTAGGGAAATTGTCCTTGTTTAGAGCTGAGATATGAAACACATGCTTGTGCTTTTTGTTGGGAAATGACGAGTTAAGTCAAAAACAGTTTTCCTGCAGGGCATAGCAGAGATAAATAGACTTCCCTGAATCGGACTTAGGTTAGTTGAATTTTTCTGTTAAATCCATCTCGGCAAAAGGTTCCAGCCGGCACCCATATATTTATGCAAAGCCAAACTGTAATTTGAGGAAAAAACTGTAACGACGCAAAGAAGACGGGGACGAAGCGAAGACACGAACAGACAGACACGGCCGACAGTCCCCGGGGGAGACAGTCCCCGTCTTCTTTGCGTCATTACAGTTTTTTTCCTCAAGTTATAAACCAACTAGCTCAGCAACAAGTCCTGCAACTTTTAATTATTTTGATACTGAAATTCACCTTTGCCGGATAATTGGAGCATCTGGTCATTTTACAGACACCTAATTGCAATGGTGACCACAGTAGGAACGACTGGTGATGGTTTCAGCAATGTTGTTTGCCGTGCCACTGCGTAACTATATAAAGATTTGATGAATAGGACCCTTGGCGGTTGGGTGCTCACGTTTGTGTGTTCTGGTATAGTGTCCGCAATTTCTCCTCTTCAGCAGCCGCCCCAAAGCAATGTTCAAACGAACACAAGAGCTTTGGTACGTAAATCCCTTGGGGGCCCAACCGGTTTTCGTACCCAAGCCCTTGTGTTCATTTGTATTCTCCTTGGGGACGTCTGGTGAACAGAAAAAATTACACCATCTCCCGCTAAAGGGGACCATGAGGCGATGCGAAGCCGGAGCACTTGCACGATCGCGTTCCGCTGGCGTTCGTTGGGCATGCTACCGACCTCGCGTCGTGGAACGCGAAGAGGGACGCTACGCGCGTCGTATCTTCCATCTAGCCTGGCCTGTAATTCTCACAGGGTGAGCGGGGAATGCGGTCGACAGGCGGGCGAGAGGGGGGCAGCGTAGGAGAGGAGAGAGAAGGGGAGGGGACGCGCACGCGCTCATCGCGGCGTTGCGCAGGAGAGAATTTCGGCATGTCTATCCCGCGTTTCAGAGGAAGAGTGGAAAGGGGAGGGGAGAGGGGGAAGGGAGAGGGAAAGTGGAGAGGAGAAGGGGATAGGGAAAGTGGAGAGGGGAAGGGGGATGGTGAGTGGAAAGAAGGTTGTGGAGAGGGTATGCGCATGCGCAGTAAGTGTGGTCACGCCGCACACCACCACCACCACCACCGGATTGAGCTCCGCCTTATGATACTTCGCATCTAAAAAGAAGGGATAGGGCGAGAGAATGCAGAACGCAGGGTTACAGAGGCTAGGGGTCCCGGGCAATAAGACTCTTTAAAGGGACCCTCCAATATTTTTTTGAATCACATATATCGCTGCTGACCGCATCAACGTTTAGTGGCGTTCGCCGAAACTATTGCGAACGGAAAAAAAAACAGAAAGGAGCGCAGGTAAAAGTACAGTGAACTAGGAAAGACTGCATAAGTGTAACGCTAGAAGTTTCGCGGCATTGCATGAAAACTGAGATTACTGTTGGGTTTCGTTTTTCTTTAGCATGCTTCTTCACGGAACGTCACACAGGCCAATGCTCTTAGACTTTTTTGTCTGCTTAAAAATACCGCGAGGCGCGCTCGATAAGGTGACCCCTTTCTGTGCCAATTAGTGAAGTGGAGCGCCGAGCAAACAATGCGCCTGCCACCTCTCTCCAGTAAACGCGCAGGGGACGCACCACGGGCAGTTTTTTTTTAGTTTTACCATATTTACTAGAAGGAACTCTGTCACTGCGATCGTTCAGCCACCATGGGAACGATGGGTATGCACCGATTTGTCTAATCTTCGGGCTTGCGGCTTCGAACACACTTGTGGCTTTTTTTGTTTTTGTGTTTTGGCGCTTGTTTCGGATAAAAGAAGGAAACTTTGCGAACTTCCTGACCGATTTGAACTGGTGAGCGTAAAAGGTAAACGTGATGAAGTGTAACTGCTCAGCGTTTGCTCTACTTCGTCTTGAGACAAAGCAGCTGCAGGCGACACGCAGCGAAACGGAGCCGAACTAACGAAGCTTAGACAAATTCGCATACTAACCATCATTTTCATGCTGGCTCATCGCGCCATGCGTTGCAGCTCCCATCGATACTGGCGCCAAAGTTATCTCTAGTAAATTTTGCAGAAAACTGTATGGCCGTTTTCAAACTGGATAAATAAAATGTTAGTGTCGAGTAATGAAATAGAAGCCGTCGCAATAAAAAGGATCACTACAACTACAAAACATGACACAGGCGTTCGCGAGCTGCCTCGTTTCGCACGTGCGGTCCATTCTTGAGGTACCACGTTGTTTTTACTATCGCAACGGCGTCATCAATATCTAAAATAGAACGGGCCGAATGGTATGCAAGCTTCCGCTACGTAGAAAATTCCAGCTCGCTCCACTGGCGGCGCCTTGCAACGTGAGTTGTGAGTGAAATGCGGCCAGGTGACCCCGCCAAGATCGAGTTTAGGGTGCGCGTCCTATTTATAGTATTTTGAATTGCCTAGGCTGAAAAATTCGGCCGATCTCACACCTTGGAAATCGGTTTCATGCGAAGCAGTCAGCGGGTAATTATACTCAGTATTTTTTCGCTTTGTGTCAAGCGTTACGAGGTAGATCGAGGTGTTTTTGCAAGAGTAGTAGTTGTGTGCACATCGTGGCCTTACCAGGCACGTCGACAACAATGGCGTTAAAGGGTAACTCATTGTGTGACGTAACGTTACCACTCACGTTAGAGCACATACGTGAGTACTAGCGAAAGAAAGTGTACATTACGGTACGATTTGTTTATTTATTTATTTATTTATTTATTTATTTATTTATTTATTTATTTATTTATTTATACAAGTACCTCACGGGTTCCACGGGGGAACATTTAGTGAGGGGGGGGGGATACATTTTGTTTTGTTTTACAAAGAGCGATCAATGCAAATGCATTATGTGTATATCATGCGTAACTTTCGTTAGCGCATTCATCCGGGATTGAGCGACGCTTGAATATAGCTTGCTTAATCACAGGAATGCAAATGTAATGTTTAATAAACTGCCATAAAAGCGGAGCCAACACTGGAACCACAGACGTTAATCTGACATGACGCCTGCATCGCAGGAGAACATATGTAGCGCTTATTGTTTTGTTATAAAATTAGCCCGCACGTAGCAAATGTAAAACAGTTACATCTTGACAAGTGTCGGAGGGCCCACTTAATATCGGCAACGACAGCGCCAATGAAGCTTCCCCGCTGAAGATATTATGACCTCAGAACGCTGTTAGTGGATTCGAGATTATTTCGACGAGCTCGAGCTCTTTAATATGCAACTAGACCTGTTTAGACGGCTGTTCTTTCATTTTGCTCTGATCAAAATACGGCCGCCGTGGCCGAGAATAAAACCCCTGTTCTGAAGATCATGTCCATTGCAAGATGGCTACCATGGATGGCGACGAAATGAGTAGGCACAGAGCGTTACAACGACGGCACGCTGCTTTCACTGTCAGCTCCTGTGCACTTTCAAATATTAACTGGCAGCCACAGGTAGCGTCACGTGACCTCTGCGTTCAGGAGTACCTCTCAGGTTGCAGGAGAGAAAAGCGAAGTGATTAGTCTAGGCGTGAGTGATCACACCGTGCGATAAATGGCGGGCGTCAATCATGCGATATACAGTGCAGAGGATGACTTTTTATACAGCCTCACAGAGGTGAACTGCAGCTTAAAAGGGGAGATTACGTAACGTTTTATATCTGAAGTTAATTCGGAAAACAAATTTCGCTGGCTCCGTATTTTTTTATTCTTAGATTCTAACTCACGCAATGTCTCTCTTTCCTAACAAGTCAACAGCCCGTTCAAATTATACGTGTTTTAGGCGTTCCAGGATGATTTCTACGTTACTTTACTACTCTGAATTCATGAAATTTGGATGCATGGTCGATTCTGGGCAGTTTGAGGATCTGGGCAAGTACGGCCTTTTGAGCCAGCGGCATGTGTTTGTGCGTTTCTGTGTGTGTGCGTTGTGTATTTGGGTGTGAGTTTGTGTGAGTGAGTGTGTGTGTGTTTTGGCGGTGTGATTTATTGATATGAGAATGTTGAAGAACGTCAAGGGAAAGCGCAAGAGAACGGCGAGCGTCAAGCCGCCAAAATACAGGCAAGCGCCAACTCTGTATTCGCGTGCCTACCACCAACGCTGTGGCTCGCTTGCTTGGGTGCTTCATCATCATCTCTTCTTTGCTACGTTCTATTTGCTTAATTCTATCCACCGAATAATACTACCACGTCATTGATGCTGTCAAGGTCGGAGTAAAAGCAACCAACTTATTAAGGCGAAAGCCTTATATGCCTCACAAAACACGAAATTTGACTGTCGACGTCCCGCGTCCTGCGGCGTCGGGGACGAGTGGTGCAAAAAAATCATCATAGAGTGATGACGTCACCATATGACATTCTAATGACGTCAGAAATACCTAAAATTTGTGACGTCATGACGACGTAACAAATTCTGGCGCGGCATCTTGCGACGTAACACCGCATAACGCCGTTGTAGCACCTTCTTTTGGGCGGCGAACAAAACAGGAGAGCGCGCGACCTCAAGAGATGAAAATAAAGACGGCGCTTCGCAGTGACACGTGAAGGCACGGCTCATGTTCCCTGCTGGTGCCAATTCTGGTTGAGCCGTCTCGTTTTTTCACTCCGGTGGCATAAGCCTGCACCGTCATGACAGGACATCGTAGCTTGTGCACCTGCGTTCATGCAGGCTCCCTAATACCTCGACTGAGAAGAAAAAGAAGGTGCATTTGGCCTTCGACTCGTCTTAGGTGAATGCACAAAGGACCCAGTGATTTTTTCTCTTAGACTGTGCGCCCGTCATGCTTTGTTTTTACATACCCTGTCGCGAGAAATACAACGTCTACACTGGAGTCCAAGGTTTCATTCCAAGCCATTATCATGTCCAGTTTGTCCAGAGTCTCCGATGCATTTAACTTGTTTTCCCTTGTAGTGGTACTACTAATTATGTCTTCCTCCTAAGAGTAAAAAAGGAAACCGGTTAATGGCTTTTGGAAAGTGTCGATGTTGAACACAATTCTCACCTCAAGTTTCGATGATCCGACAAGTGTAAGTATTATTTTAGGATCGTCATGTAACTTGAAGTACTCTTGGACCTAGGAAATATCACGCAGTGTTAGAACTTATGCTGTTTCCTAAGCGCTTAGGCACAGACAACATTATTATACAAGACGCAGAGCTAGGCACAATGATATCACTGTCGTTAAGATAAGAGAATCTTATTGCCAAAGTTATTACTTAGTGGCTGGTTACGCAAACGACCCGACAAGCATTTTCGTCGTTTCAATTTCTGAAATGACGGGCACGGACCCGCAACAGCAAAAATTATAGTAACAGCAACGAGAACGCTATGGATAAGTTAGTGCGAGCGCAACACGTGAATAAATTTCATCTTCATTATCACTACATATAATTTTCCCGTTTACGTCTTACCGATATGTATAAATCATTAGCCACACGTCTTCGTCGGAGAAGCTCGAGCTCTCCTAGAATATAGCGGTCCCTTCAAAATGGCGGAGGTGCGGAATAATAATAAAATAGTAGCTTTTCAAGCGAACTTTGTATCGACTGACCTGTGTAGCTGGTAGTGTTCTAAAAAAACCCCGCCACTCACAGCTGGCGCGTGCACACCAAACAAATGATAAAAAAAAAACAAATTTTCATTCCGGGGCAACAGAGACATAAACAGAGACATAAGACACAGACACACCAGCCAATCATAGGTCGCCAGGATATACAATCTGAATTCAGGCATGTGCATCAGTCTTTCGAACCTACAAAACCAGTCCGGTTCCACTTGCAGTTTATACAGCTGTCTTATTCGACTAACAGATTCGCGGAATAACTCGTTATTGGTCTTGCGTCTATATCGACCTGACGTACAGCCATTCTAGACAACCAAATTCTTGAATCCTTAGAAGCATTATTATATTAAAGACAGGTCTTTTTCATTGTCAATCAGTAGAAATCTGATGCCATAACTGTCTATTCGCAAGTCTTTTAAATGCGAAGCATTTCTTAGCGAACCTCAGACACTTCGGCCGGTTCCATCTATCTATCTATCTATCTATCTATCTATCTATCTATCTATCTATCTATCTATCTATCTATCTATCTATCTATCTATCTATCTATCTATCTATCTATCTATCTATCTATCTATCTATCTATCTATTTATCTATCTATCTATCTATCTATCTATCTATCTATCTATCTATCTATCTATCTATCTATCTATCTATGTAGCCGCCTACGTCTGGGCGGTCTCTTGGTCATCTCCATAACTTGTATACCAAAATTGGCATAGCAGGGGATCAGTGTATGACGAATAAGATTAACTGGTCATGACATGAATAACGCAAACTACCTGTCGCGTACGTCATGAAACCCTTTCTCTCAGTCACGTGTTGCACATACCCGTAAACCAGAGTTAGTGTTATGCGGGCATGTGCCACAGGTGATGCAGAGTCTCAACCAACACAGCAAGAAAAGTAATAATAATAATAATAATAATAATAATAATAATAATAATAATAATAACAATAATATTAATAATTGGGGTTTTATGTCCGAAAACCACGATATGATATGAGAGACACGGTAGCAAAGGGCTCCGGAAATTTTCACTATCGTGTATTCTTTAACGTGTACTGAGATTGCACAGAACACGGGCACCGAGCATTTTGCCTCCATCGAAATGCGACCGCCGCGGCCGCGATCGAACCCGCGACCTTCGGGTCAGAGCCGAGCATCTTAACCGCTACACCACTTCTGCGGGTACAAGAAAAGTGGGGAAACTGAAGACAGAACATTCCTGGAAGAGGCTCAACTACCGTCCACTCGTCCACGTGGTCCGCATTGTGGACCACGTAGATTACGCAATAACCGGCGTGAATGATTCCTACAATATATCTGCTGAGAGAGCCAGGCCTCTCATCATTACCGGTGACTTCAACATCAAGACCCAACAACGCTTGGTCCTTATAGTGCGTGAAAGACGGATTGGATGTGGAGAGGGCATCAAAAGACCTCGTTGCCACGTCTACGACAGGAGACATCATAGATCATTTCATCGTAAGAGGTATCCCGGATTTCCACCAGCTGCACTATACCTCGCACTTCACTACACTTAGACTTCTCATAGCCGCGATCACGAACGGATCCGATTAGCAAGTCCGGTCCAGCTGCTGGTGCTCACTGCTCACGGTGATGATGACCTTGTTCAAGACGTGTCAAGAACCCCCTCTACACATACACACGGGTTCGTGAAACGTGTGTGCGCTCTCCGTCATAACGGACAAGTATAAGCATAGCAACTGTAACTGTGACTGTAAGGTACGTGCAGTGCGCCTGCACGTGTCACTCGGCTGTGTATATAATTAGAGAATCTTTCTTGAATGAATCTTAGTTGCCAGTAACGCCTGTGCTGTGCATCTATGTTCCTTCTTTGTCCTGCTCGGATTCGCGCTATCTAGTACTGAAGAATAGAAGCACTACATATCAGCTTACCGCGTCCGGTGTTGGTAACACCCATGTAGCTGTTACCATCGTTACGCAACGATAAATAACTGGTTATATAATAGATATTCGACTCTTCAATATATGAGCGTGCGTATACCACTTCCATATTTCTCTAGCGTCAACCCGTAACGTTTCGCTCAATGTGAAAATTTACGCCACAGTCACCACAACGCGCATGCTTCGCATAACATCGATTCCCACGGTACGTGGGATCAGCCCAATTTTTTTTCAAAGTACGTTGAACAATGTCCCAAAAGAAATACCCTGCCCAACAATCTAGAAATACTTGTTCATCTGCTTCAGGTTTTCTGCAAATGAAGCAATGGTTACCCCAAGGTACGAAAATTCCCTTTTCTGTTTAATGTATCTTTACTTCGGGTGTTAGTGGGTAATTTGAAGCAGAAACTTCTCACACCTCTTCTAACAGTGATTTGTTTCCCTTTGAGAACGTCTTGCCCTGTGTCAGCATTGTACTGGGTTCTATACAGTGGAATGGGAAGGAACACGTCACAAAAGTCTATATAGTTTGTTGCGGGACACATCATAGGGATGTTCAAGCAAGAAAGGAGCGTGGAATACACGACACAATACGTAGGCTTCTCCCATGTATCCCATAACGTTACCTGACATGTGGCAGAAATCTACCCAAGATAACACGGCGCACAGTTTGTAAAAATGAGTCCGTAACATTGCGGAAAAACATAAAGCGATTAACTAGCTGTCTCAGGTAGAGATGAGATAACCCTAGTCCTCCCTGACGAACACGCGTGAAAAGGCTTGTTCGCTTAATCTTTCCGACGTCTAAACCCATAGTAAAACAGCAAAGACGCGATGTAGGTTATGAATGTTTGCTCGTGAGGAATGTATTAATTGCATCACGTACCCCAGTGTACTTAAAAGGAACAAGTTGCAAAACGTCTTACGCCCCAATAAAACCCGAGACCATTAAAACACGAGACCGATACCATTAAAACGGCCCGAATCATTACGCACATTGACAACGTCTCCACGCCAGTACGATTGACTGTCTCTACAGCGCTGCTAAGGCACTCCCAAATACTGTAGTGGCGTGGTGACCCAAGGCATTTTGTAAAAATTTCGGCGTTGATAGCCCACAGTCTTGAGAGAAACCCAAGCATTTCCCAAGTTATTTGAGCTTCAGCTTACTCTGCAAAATTGTTTCGCGATTTCACCAACTCTCGGCATGCTCTCCTGGCCTGCCCAAAACACAGCTTTGCCATCAGCGTATGCAAAGAGGCGTACTTCTGCTGCGTGAAAGCGGAAGCCTCGAATGCTGGTGCTAGCGATTACACTGAGAGGAAATGGCTCGATTGTGAGGCAACGTTTAGGAGTAGCAGTAGTATCCTTTACTGCATGGCTCATACCCACTCTGGGGGATTGGCCAAGAAGACATCTTATAAAAAATGTTTTTTCAAAAGTATTTTGCGTATTGAATGCTGATGCCAATGAAAAGAATAAATAAATAAGTAATAGTAATAAATATACAAAAAAAGACGTCCGCATCAATGAAAGATTGCAATAATAGTTTTTCAAACATTCAGATCAGACACTTTAATCATTGTCCCGAATAGGAATTAGAATAAAAATAAGAAGCATAATAATAATAAAAATAATAATACAACTTTTTTTCTATTATAATGATACTTATCCAAGCGGGAATTTAAAGTCGTATTCATTTTGTTTCGTGAAGGTATCTACACACGGCATCAAACGCATTCCTGTGGCTGAATTGCAGAGTTGAAGCACCGAAGGTAAGCACATTGTCAATTGTGAAGCTCAGCCCCAGGTTAGCGAATGGGGTATCAAGAAGTCTTTTTCTGAGTAATCTGTATCTGCGACATGATAAGAAGTAGTGCTCTATTGATTCCATTTCTAAACAAAAGTGACATAGGGGCGATATCGCCAGACCAGCCCTGTGTGAATATAGATTTAACGGGGGCACACGACATCGTAGTCTAGTTACTAATACTTCCAATTGTCTAGTATGACGCCATTCGATCTTCCACGGAAATTTTAAATGCCTGAAGACTCTTCTTTATTGTCCCGAGTATGAACCCCACAGCCCAAACCCCAGCGATGATGATGAGTCTGTACATATGAGAAGATGAAGGGGATAAATAATGCTTACACTTATCTCCCCCGCACGCGAGCGGCTGGGCTGGCCGTGATTAAGGCGGGAAAGGTACTACTCCGAACGAATGGTTTGAGATGCAATACGTGAACTATCTCAGAAGCACGGTAACGACGGTTCGAAGAAACCTCGATGGGGGTGACAAGATAGTTCACTGGGGATGTTTGTTCATGAACAACGTAAGGTCCAAGGAAGTGTGATTGAAACTTCTCACACAATCCAGGAGCACGAACAGGCGTCCAAAGTAATACTCCATCTCCAGGATGCAAGGATACGTCGCGATGAAAGCTGTCATAACGCTGCTTACGGTCTTGGTGACTGGCATCTGTGTTGAGGTTAGCACGTTGTCGGCATTCATCAAGCCTACAGACGAAGTGACCGATGTTGTAGAGGCTTTCTTTGTTACATTGAAGAAAGAGGCGTCGATGAGCGAATGTCTGCGTACGATTGTAGACTAGGTGGAAAGGTGAATATCCGGTAGTTCGTTGAAGAGCCGTGTTGTGCACAAACTTCACGAACGGTATGATTGTATCCCAGTTATCGTGGTGTTGTCCGATGTACATTGATATCTACTATCTACTATCGATGTACATTAATTACTACACGCTGCATGCGATCTTGTGGATAGCACTTAATCCAATCAACCAATGCGGGAGTAATACCAAGCGATGAAAGTTTATTTAACAGAAAACAGGGGAAACGGAATCAAATGCTTCTTTAAAGTCTAGGACTATACAGTCATTCTGTACACCAAGGTCAAATGAATGAAAAAGGTCACGACTGAATTCTAGGACCTGTGTCGCACAACCAAGGCCAGACCTAAAGCCATCTGTACGGAGTGCTTGGGGCGGATATTTTTGTCGATCTGGACATTTCAATACCCTACTCGTACACCATGGTACACCATGGTGGTACACCAACTTCCCATGCACAGAACTTATCCCCCGGTCATCATCATCAATATTTATTTCGAGCCTATACAAAAAGCATCGCTTTCGCTGACATTTTCAGCAGTGCACTGAAGCTCGCAGGACGTGACCCCTCTTAATAGTGGGTGACTTCAACGCCCATAGTAGACTTCGCGGCTATCGTAAGGAAGAGATGCGGGGAAGGAAAGTTGCTGTGCTAACTTCCACGCTGGGCATTACTATTCATACCGACCCTGGGCAACCGACTCTTGTAGGTAACTCTATCAGCCGGGACACCTGCCCCGATCTAACCTTCACGAAAAACATCAGGCACACTGACTGGTTCTAACCAAGGAAACCCTCGGTAGCGACCACTGCATTCTCAGCACCACACACTACACACTACCCCTACAACGCCCCATCGCACAAGCTCACCTACTCAACTTGGACGGCTTCCGAATGTCTGTATCTGCCTCTCCCATCCTACAGATTGGTTATTCCCAATGGGCCCAATCTATAGATGTCAGACTTTCAAGTTTCGAAGGCGCGTGGCGCCATCTGTCAGGGCAGTATTGGGTAGTACAAAGATCGACTCCCTCGCATAGTCTGCTGTGGAACCAGGTCCAACTAGCTAGTGCGACACAATTGAGCTTAATATTGCGTGTGTTTGCGCGTTTGCCATTCAGAAAGAGAGCTGTGCATTTTTCTCCGCTAGTCGGACGCGCCACCGAACTGCCATGAAGTGCTTGCTGGACCACTCGCCAGAACGACGGCAAAAACAACAGCAGGCGAGACAGCTACGCACGCTACGAAGGAACGCCGCAATCGGCGCTACTGTTGCTTTCCGAATTGGCACGAATAATGGGGTTTAGTTTTACCGATTTACATAGCTATCATAGGAAGAAGAAAGGTGAGAGCGCTGCATACGGGCCGTTGCGATCGTGTTGGACTACCCGCGTTCCCCTCAGCCGGTCGCATGAGAAAGCGTCATGATGTGGCTCTGCTATTGTTTTGCGTAGCCCTGACGGAGAACCGTGGTAACCTTGATTATGAAGCTCAGCAGAGGCTCTGACCTCGGTGCGTGCCATGTAATACGGAGTGAGCAGCTAGAGGTACACTGAAGACGCGTGCTACGCACGCTGCGACATCCTATAATCTGAGTTGGTTGTCACCACACAGCATCGCGCATGTACGTTTTGAATGCTCTTAGTTCCGGTTCTAAGTAGCTAACGCGTGCGTCATACAATTAAATCGCAAAATGTTGGTCGTGACCAGGTTCAGGTTTCTTTTGCCCGTTGCCTCCGCGATTGCCGTAGCTATCCCGGAGGCTACGGTTTTGCATTTGGCTCTATCCCGCTAAAGTGGACACGCACCCCAGGTAGCATATATGGTCTAGAAAACGTTTTTTTAGGGATAAAACGGATCAAACGGATTCTAAACCAATTTCGACGTTATAAAAACGTTACAGAAAATCTGTATTATATCCGTTTTTGATAACGTCTAGAAAACGTATTTTTAAGACCATTTTGGTCTGGAACGTATATTTAAAGACGTTTGTTTGCTTCTAAACCAATTTCGACGTTTTAAAAACGTCGCAGAAAATCCGTATTACATCCGTTTTTGATAACGTCTAGAAAGCTCATTTTTAAAGACCATTTTGGCTTGGAACGCATATTTCAAGACGTTTGTTCGATCCTAAACCAATTTCGACGTTTTAAAAACGTCTTGTTCGTCACGTCTAGAAGACGCACTTTATAAGACGTTTTGTCGCCCAGCAGCGTACCGCGCGCCACTTGGCCCATGCATGCATGGGCATGCATGAACCACCGCGAATTGAAATTTGAACTCGAGCCTGCGCACACCATCTCTCATTGCGATAAAGAAAGTAACGCGCAAAGGGATAAAGGCGTATGGTGTCTACATTGCATCAGCAACAATGAAGACTTCAAAATTCGTTAACCAGTAAACTTTACATAATTTACTGTAATTTACTCGCAGCGATAACCGTCTAACTTCCACACGAAGGCCTTAGCGCTGACTGTACCCATCCGCGCAGCCATTGCTTATGCAATGTCAGTTAAGCTCGCCGATTTCGCATGGGCGGTCGAGCTCTCCGGTCATGCACTCTTTTGCTATATTTCGTGCTTGTGTCGTGGTTCGTGGAGGCTATAAACGCCGCTGTGAAGAAACTATACTTCGCTGCGTGTTAAACTTGTGGACCCGAATGCAAGTATGTCTCTGTGGAGCGACTGTTACGCTGACTGACGGTTATAGTCCCGTAAGATTCTCTGCGGAAACATTCACTCATCAGCTTGGGCGCGGGACGCTCTCGCAACTTCCTTTCTTCTATACTCGAGGCACGGGCGTGGTTACTTTGATGTGCGATTAGTTTTCTGTGTATTTGCGGATACTGTAAACCACGGGCTCCTGTTATTTTTGAAGGTAAGTTCATTTTTATTGCATTTGCGCTCACTATTTCAGAACTATGGCAAATGAAAAAGCGGGTTCCATTGCATCACGCGTGCTACATGTGCGACATGTTTCAGCAGTACGTTACTGCGGAATTTATTCAACATACATGATTAAACTGTCTAAACGTAAATGCACGTCATGGTTTCCGTTCATGCTAGAACGAACAAGAGCGAAAACCATATTTATATTTGCTAACCTGATTTCAGTAAAATGACTGTCTTTTCTTGGCCGCTTGATGAGACAGTTTCAAGATACACATTAGCTTAAGCTACGTGTGCCGCGTAAGAAGCAGGTTTAGAATAGGGTACGCAAAGATAGCGTTCGTTGGGCGCATATGCTATTTCCGCCACTTAAGTACGCAAGATGATGGCGTACGACGCATGCGGAGTAGCCAGTTTTAGAATGGGATACGCAGATAGCGTTTGTTGCGTATTGGCGATGAACAAACGCAAAGCTTCGCGCACCCAATTTTAAAACTGCATTGTTGGAAGTTACGGCATGTGTCATCTGTTTTATTGTGACACTGAAGTTTGTGGATGAGAGAATCTTTGCAGCGACAGCGTACTGGTTCATGGTTTCTTCCACAGTACTAGCTGCATATAACGAGAGGATGGGCACGCTTTTCTGTTAGTTGCGAATTTCTGAGGGCATGAGAGTCAAAGACGCGTTTCACGGGGAGGAGTTCGGGATTTTTTCTCAGTGCTGCCTTGACTATCTCGATGCGCTTCCGAACTTGTGATTTACGTTTCCCCTACTCTGTTAACCTCCTCCTTTCTCGGTAAAGCTTGCAGCTCTTAGCAGAACCAAGAAGTTCTCTTGCGCGTCTCTTGTGCCTGGTTGAATATAGCAGGCTCGCTCTCTGTCGAAGTACGGTGTTATCGAGTTTTCATCTTTTCACAGAAGTCCTATTTTAGGTATAATAGCAAATAATGAAATGATCCTTTCTCCTATTTATTGCAAATGGTCCTTGCTCTAGATGTTTAGAAACAAAGGCTGCACCAACTAAATTATTACTTTCTTCTTTTTGATGGGTTGACTGACAGGTTTTAGTATAAAAAAGATGGATGTCAAGAGATTGACATTTTTCTCCTTTCCTTGGAAACATTCAAAAACAAAAGGTCACAGTTTGTAAAGAAGTTAACTTTTCGAGCGTCTTTGTTTGTCGGCATCTTCAAGAAACCGCACTAGGGCTATTGTGCTAAAATATATTTGACGTGGAACGCTGCCCCATGCTGCTAATGGCGCAACAACTTTCGTGTGTATGCTATTTGTAGTGTTCTTTGCAGACTTACGGATGTGCCTAGTGATTTCCATCAAGTACCTGTCATGAAGCAATGTGTTCAGACTGACTTGCCACACATTGTGATATTTTGGCACTGAGCAATGTGATGTACCAAGTGGAATACCCTGATCTGCCTCTGGCAATCCTGAGTTTACAGCTGTGTGCTTATTGAGCAAAAAATTGGGAAGAGTCCCAATTTCTTTAGCTGATGTGTCTTATTATATTAATTTGTTCTTTTAGCTTGACATTTTGTTCATACATTTTGTTTTCGCGCTGCAGTTGGTTTAGTTGTACTTTTTGTTATGTGTCGCTGTAATTTACAGTGTTCATATTTTCTGCTAGCCATGGCACATTTAAGCTTAACTGTGTGCTCTCTAGGGATGTCAGACCATAATTTCTGTGATAAGTTTCGTACGCTACATTTCGAAGCCTGAAACTGTTACTTCTTTAGTGGGCGCCGTTTGAAACACGGATGCTGCGTCCACAAAAATTTTTAGCTAAAGTATAAAATTGCGCCTTTTGTTCCCAACGTCTAGTCTTACTTCTGTAATGATGCCAGAGTTTTTTGGCAACATTTTTTCAGTGAGAAATGTTCCAACAGAGGCATGTTGTAAGAACGTTCCTAAAAGTTTCATTTTTTGAGCAATACACTTCAGCAGCAGTGATTTTGCAAGCAATTTACGTTCTTTTTTCATTAAGCATTCTTGGCTGTGTGGGCCTAATAATATTTTGCAGTTTTGTTTTGTTAATAATGATTTCAACACATTGGAGTCGATTTCCACTGACTGTGGTCTTAAGTAGCGCTACTGAACGATTGTTTTGAAACGAAGGGAGACACACACCAGGTGCTTGATGCATGACTCCTTTCCTTCTTAGAATGCTGTGTTGGAGCAAGATGGCGAGTTGGGCCTGTTGGTTTACGTTCATGCTTGGAAAATTAGGTTGAAGCACACTGAAAAAAAAACGTGGACAGTAGAAGTGGACAGGAGTAAGCGCTGTCCTGTCCACTTCTACTGTCCACGTCTTTTTGTTGTGTTGCTGTGTTGGCTGTGGCTCGGTGTAGCGTCTTCTAACTCATTCACCTATCGGATTGGTAGGGCAGATTCATCAATGTGTGATAACTGCAACTGTGTACAGACTATCGACCATATTTTTGTGCCGCTGTATGCTATTTCAAACACATCGCCGGACTCTCCAGTGTGCCTTCAGGAGACTTTACGGTCGGCTTTTTCCCGAAGGAAAGATCTTGGGAGTCTGTCTTCATAGCACATCAGCCCAGAAAACCACACGAGCCCTCCTGCAGTACTTCAAGGCAACAAAATTGAGTGACCACCTGTGATACACTCCTCTGTGTGTGTGTTGTGAAATGTGTCTCTTTCTCTCTATTTTTACTCCCTCATTCTCCTCCCATGAGTAGGGTAGCAAACTGGACGCTAGTTAACCTCCCTGCCTATCCTCTGTTCCTTCTCTCTCTCTCCTTCTTACAAGAAAAAAGTTCAGCGGAAGGTGAAGCGTTGAGGAAACGTTTCATCATGAATGCTTGTCTTCATCAGTGCCCTGACGGCAGGGGCGTAGCCAAGGGGGGGAGGAGCTCAACCCCCCCGAAAATTTTTAATTTCGCTCGCGTTTATATGCACCCACACATACAAACGCACGCACGAACATAAGTATGGTTGAACCCCCCCCCCCCCCGAAAAAAATTTCTGGCTACGCCCCTGCCTGACGGAAACTACTCCCCTTGTGGAGTCGTAGGCTTCAGCGACATTCCCTTTTCGACAATTTCTCTTCACTTCATCCTCGCGTTTGATTAAGTAAAGCTAATGAGACGACGCGCACATATTTCAGAATGGCTGTGCCAGATCCCAAATTTTGTCATATTGCACTGTTAGTTGTCTGACAACAATTTTGCGAATGATTAATCGTGCAACAAAAAGTGTTCTTGAAGGTTGGATACTATATAGCTGCATTTTAATTACCGCGACATTTTGTGATATTTTGCCGCTCCTGAATAATGTTATAGAGTCGCATGCTATATCTCATTTCGTGGTTTTTTACGTTTCTATGCTGTACAGGAATCGTACCTGTTTTACATAATAAATTATGACATGACCACTTTTGTCTGTGAATCTACATAGCTCTGACTCTGTAATAGTAATTAATAAGGTAACTGTAATTACAGAATAAGGTAACTGTAATTACTATAACAGAGAGGGCTTCCTAAAAACGTGCACTATTATAATTGCGTGCGCAAAAACAAAGCAGCTAAAAGAAAAGAGATCGTGCATGACATCTTAAAAACTTTTAGAAAACGTCTTTTCAAAGACGATGCAATGGGATATTTTTATTTTAAAAATGGGATTTTTCGCGACGATTTTTAAACGTTTTCTAGATTGTCTTAAAAACGTTTAGAAAACGTCTTTTCAAAGACGATAAAATGGGATGTTTTTATGTGTTTTAAAAATGGGATCTTTTGCGACGTTTTTAAAACGTTTTTGAAACGTTTCCTAGATCGTCTTAAAAACGTTTTTAGATCGTCTGAAAAACGTTTTCTAGATGGTCTTAAAAACTGATTCTAGCCGGACATTAGATGAGATATAAAACGTTTTCTAGACCTTTAGCTTCTATTCTGGGACGTTTTCTAAACGTTTTTATCGTCTCGGATAAACGTTTATAAAACGTCAATTATCTGTTTTGTGCTACCTGGGACGTGTCCCCATTTGCAGTAAATACAAAGAGAATACAACCACCAAGAGACCATTTGAGGATGCGTAATAAACAGAGTGTAATGCACAGTAAGCGAGATATGAAGAGAGAATGTAACTGAAAAGGCGAAATTCGCCGGAGCCAAACCGCGCATCGACATCAACGAAAGAGACGAAGAGGTCGGCGGGGGGGCGACAGCCCCGAGATTGCGCGCCGGCGGGTTTCTCGCCGGCCGTCCCAATCGCACGGAAAAAGTGCTGTTTCAGAGGTGGGCGTGCCCCGCTCCTCGTCCCCACCGCGTCTACGCATCGGCTGCTCCTGGCCTGCGGCACGACGTCATCGGCTCGGCAGAGCTTCGTCACCTGCGTGCAGTGCGTGTGGGGCACACGAAACAATTGATCACCTGTTGTGTGTGTGTCCAGCGTTTCAAGCACAACGAGCTGCCTTGCTCGCCGCACTCCGTCGCCAGGGTATTCCCGCGGCTACACAGAGGGACCTCCTCTTCCCTGCAAAGCACCACACCCAGGTTTTCAAGGCGGTTCTTCGCTTCCTTGAGGACACTGGACTGGCCAACCGGCTATAGTAGCCGCCCGCCGCGTCCTCGGTCATGGACAGCATTCCTCCTCTCCTTCTCCCTCTTCTCATCTTTATCTCCCTTTCCCCCTTTCCCCTACAGGCGCTGGGCCGTGCTCCCAATTAGGGTTGCAGAAGTTGCGCCTTTTCCTTTCCTCAACCTCTCCTCCTCCTCCTCCTTGCTACTGAGGGTCGGAAAGGCTGCAGCTGGCGTGAGGCGAGGCAAAACTGGTTTTGCGCTTTTATATAACCTCTCACTGATTTGGAAGTGTCAGGTCAATGTGTACGAGAGGCAAAGTACATGCTGGGGTCTATTATTTCTCAAGCGCGCTTTTTTTTTTGCTGTAGATATGCGCCTCCTATATTAGAGCACTTAGAAGTGTGATGTCTCCGCAAGAGATCCGCATGAGCTGGAAACGCACTACGAAGATTGCGGGCTGCATTGTATGGGGGTGCTGGTGAAGGAGATAAAAAAGTGAACGCTTATTGGGCTGGGCGCGAAGACGCTCGGTGCTCGCGCTCGCCCTGCCGCTGATGGCAGATTTGTCGCAGCCGGGCCTTCGTAAAGTAAGGCTAAATTTAAGGCCGGTGACGAAATCAGCCTTTTTCGCAGTATAGCAAAAAGCAGGTATCGGTGCTTGCTGGATTTGCGCATTTCGCTTTCGGTGTAACATTCTTTACCTCAAGATATAGCGAAATGAAAGCACATGTAAAGGTGCGCTCAACGCCTGCGACGCAACCGCGCAACGTAACCGCGCGAACGCCGCAGCATGAGTGCGTCACAAAGAAATAAGTTCGAGCGCACGCTGGAGGGCTAACCGAGCCGACCAAACTCGGCACTCGGCATCAGCACTTGGCATGCTTTCTCCTCGCGATATGGCCGGCTCCGCCGGGTCTGGTGCGACAGGTGTGCTCGCGTAGCGCACTATGCTTCGCTCTCGCCCGCGAGGCTTCCGCAGTTTCCCTTTCCAACTACCTGTCGCACCGTAGAAGCAAGATACAGGGATGAGGGTGGAGGCGGTCCCCATACGTCTAGACTGAATGTCGCCGGTGCTGTGACAGCTTCGGACAGGGTACAGGAGCATTTCATTCATTTATGGTCGCCCATTACCATTGGTAGTTTTACGGTGTTTAGGAGATACATTGGGCGCTATAAAAACGAACATCGAATTCTCTAGCTTTTTCTGACAGAATGCGAGACGCGTTCAGTTTGATGTACCTGATATGAAACACTGCGCGTTACATATCAGTCAGAATTTGCGCTTTTTAACACGAAAGTGTTTTATGCCGGGGTCCACCAAGACTTCAGTCACGTATTTCCGTCACGGAAATGACGTCGAAAAAATATACACAATCAGGTGGCAAAGAAAAAAAGCTACCGTCAACGGGCATCGAACCCACGACCGCTTGGTCCGCAACAGCAGATGCCGGGCACGCTACCCACTGCGCCACGGTCTTTTTTTTTCTTTATTGCCTCACAAAGTATTTTCATACACTAATCGTAAACAAGGGAACAGTACAGTGACACACCACCAGCTGTTAGCTGACTACATGTTAAAACTTTGGCATGTGTAACAACAACTCCACTCTGGGAACCCACTCCAGTACATCCATCTGCACTTTCTGCATTTCGACAAAACGAGAGACACATTCGCGAAAGTAATCGCGAACAGGTCTGACTTCCACATCGGCATTGTGAAAGGCCGTTCGGGTTTGCCATATACTATGCAGGCCCAGGAGCATAATAAGGTCGTAAGGTACGCCATCTTCATTTTCAACCGAGAGAAAACGGATTCCATGTGAATTTAACGGTAACTTCTTTTTTAGAGTTCTTTGTAATATGTCCCAAAAAAACACCCCACTCCAGCAGTCTAGGAAAACGTGTTCAATTGTCTCTGGTTTTTTGCATAGAAAACAATCTGGGCCCCATAGTACAAATAAGCCTTTATCTTCCAACCATGTTTTAACTGGTAAAGTGCCGGTGTGCAATTTAAAGAAAAATGTTTTAACTCCTGGCGCTACGAGCATTCTTTTCACGCGTTTAAGTACATCTTGGCCTGGGCCTGCAGAATATAGCTCACGGTACAACGGTACAGGCAATAAAATATCCACAAGGTCTTTATACAATTTTCTACGTGACACCTCAGTCAAGTATTCAAATGAAAAACGCGCTGACAAGAAATGGAATGATGAAACAACTTCTTTAAGATAGCCCCTTATGGGTCCTTGCACACTTTGTGACGAAACTATGAAACCTGGTAAGACTCTACACAGCCTCAGTTGTATGACTGTCCTCAGAAAAGGGTCATCTGTATCACGAAGGAAAAGAAAACGATTGACGAGTTGACGTATGTACATATGCGTTAAACCAAGCCCCCCATCTCGTACTTTCCTGAAAAGATTCGTGCGACTTGATTTTTCCCACACAGAGCTCCAAATGAAGACCGCAAATACTCTGTGTATTTTTTGAACGTTTATTCTACTGCAATGTAACACTTGCATTACGTACCATAGCTTGCTTACTAGAAACAAGTTGCACGTTGTGGCCCGCGCGAATATTGACATACCCCAACCCTTCCATTTGTCTGTCTTATCTCGTAACACCTCTGTTTCTTTTTTCCAATATGACTCGCTGTCACTGTAGTTCTCCAGCGGCACTCCTAAATACTTTGCTGGCATTTCTTGCCACTGAATGTTCATAAAATACCTTGGTGTGACGTCCCATTCCCCATGCCAGAAACCAAGACATTTATCCCAATTTACGGCGCTACCGCTTACTTGGCAAAAACTTTTGACGGCATTGACGGCATGCATTATACTGTCATAACTGGTACAGAAAACTGCGATGTCATCTGCGTAAGCAAGAAGGCTAACTTCAGCCTTATGTAAATTAAATCCGCGTATCGAGGTGTTCTTAATTACGCTTAAACAGAATGGCTCAATAAAAATGGCGAATAGTAGGGGCGATAGTGGGCATCCCTGTCTTACTGATCGAAGCACCGGTATACGCTCACCCACTGATTTATTTATAACCAGTCGTGTTGTGCATCCTGTGTAAGCCATTCGCACTCCGTCGCATATCAAACTACCAACGTTCACATACTCAAGTATTGAAAGAAGCAGGTCATGTGGCACACGGTCAAATGCTTTCTCAAGGTCAATTTGCAACATGGCAACATTGAGATTCATCGCGTCACAGCACTCAAGAATTGATCGTGCTTTGTGTATGTTAGTCATTATTTTCCTTCCCTTTATCCCGCAAGTTTGGTGGGGGCCAACCAGTTTTTTCATAGCTGTCTGTAATCTCTTTGCCAATACTTTCATTAATATCTTATAGTCTACATTAGTTAAGCTAATTGGTCTATATGCCGTGACACTTCGTAATTTCATCGGATCTTCTGTTTTTGGTATTAAAACCGTGTGAGCTGACAAAAAAGATGGCGTTAAACGTTTATTTTCAAAAGCCTCATTAAATACCTCCGCCAAAAAAGGCGCGATCACGTCTTTGAATGCCTTGTACACTGCAGCACTTAAGCCATCCGGTCCCGGAGACTTGCCATTATTTAAACTATCAATCGCCTTTCTAATTTCTTCTGTAATAGGCATTTCTAAAATTTCCTTTCTTTCATCTTCCAGTCTTGGCATCAATGAAATGTACTCACTCTTAAACCGGTCAGCTTCTACGTTACATAACGAAAATAAATCTTTGTAATATTCGAAAAAGATGCCGGCTATTGCCTCTTTGCTAGTGTATAACATTCCTTTATATTCTATTGCCCTTATTTCATTTTTCGAAGCAGTATTTCTTTTCGGCGCCCAGAGCTCGCTTTGTTGGCGTCTCGCCCGCGCTCAAGTGTTCAGCTCGAGCTCTAATCATTGCTCCCCGGTATCGCTCTTGGTCAATCAACTCAAGCTTTTGTTTAATGTTTTTTATGTCCTCTAACAAGGTACCTGCGTGCGCACATTCCTCTGCTACCAATTGCTGCAAGTTTTCACGCAGAAGCAACTCGCGCTCTTTTTCAGCATGTCTCAAAATAGTGGCTCTCTCCAGTGCTTTCATTTTAATGGTCTGCTTAAACATTTCCCACTTCTGTCCCCAACCTTCTAAGTTTCTTTTCGCAACGTCTTCTATAGCCTCTACAAAGAAGTTGTTAAACACTTCGTCTTTCAGTAAATTCACATTAAATTTCCAAAGCTCCCAACAAAAGGATTTGGTATTCCTTTTTTGTTTCCCCATGCAGAACGAAACCACACAATGGTCACTAAACGAAACAGGTGTGACTTTGTAATCGTGACACGAAGGGACTACTTCAGCTGACACGTATACTCTGTCAAGTCTAGCATGGCTCGTACGCTGAAAGTGGGTAAACATAACGCCTTTTCCACAGCAAAGACACTCGCCCACGTCTTCCAGTTGAGCCTTCGCTAAAACATCGATTAAAACAGCAGTACTAGCGTCATTGTATGGCCTCGAACTGGTTTTGTCACATCCCGAACAGACACAATTGAAATCTCCCGCCAAAATTAGCTTGCGTTCACATTCTAAATACACATCAAGTTTTTCGAAAAATTCCTTTCGCTCTTGAACTTGTGTAGGCGCGTACAGACAGATAACTCTCCAATTTTCCCTAAACAATGACAGGTCACATATAATTAAACGACCCGACTCGCAGGTAGTGACGGACTCCACTTTTGCCCCAAGGCTCTGCCGAATTAACAAGAGGCATCCCGCCGAGTTGCCCACCGCATGGCAAACACACACATCATAGTGTCTTGTGAAAGGTCGCACCATTCGCTCGGCATGGTCTTCACTTTCTACTTTAGTTTCCTGAATTGCGGCCATGTCTAGATCTTGTTCTATGACCAGGCGATACAGTTGGCTTTGTCGCCGTTTGGCAGAAAGACCGCGTACATTAAGCGTCGCAAATCGAAAAGTCGCCATCTTGATTAGAGAAAGCTGAGCGTACGGCGCTTACCTTAACAAGTTTCACTATGTACCACACACTGCTATCAGTCGACGCTGAAGGCGTCGACCCATCGTCGCCGCGAGAAAGCGACGACGAACGCAAGCGGCCGGCTCCGCGGGGCTTTTTGGCTCCAGCCACCCGCCACTGCCCTTCCTTTTCCTGGGACAGACGCTGCTGCGACGCCGCGTCCCCCTCGAGCAGCCGTCGCTTTGCTGGCGTGGTCTCCGTTGTCTCCATGTCCACACTGGCGTCGGTGGTGATCTCTTTAACTTGCAACCTTTCTGAGGTGTCCGCTTGAGTAGAAAACTGTTGCGCAGGAGTGCCCGTCTCAGTAGTTTCCTTAGTAGCTTCCTTAGTCTTTTCCTCCTTGCTTTCGCTGTCCACCGCTGCATCAGACGCTTCCGCAGATACCTCAGACGCCGCTGCCCTCTCTGCCTCCTCTTCATCCATGAGCATTTCGCTTTGGTCGGCAGTTGTTCCTCGGCCCGCTGCGCTGGCGTACGAGCGAGCACAATCCGTCTGCTCATGTCCAAATGCACGGCATCCCGCGCACCTGGGCACCCTGCAGTCTCGACGAATGTGTCCGGTGTTCCGGCAACGCAGGCACAACGGCGGTCGTCCCGGCACGACCACCAACGCCGTGCCGCTGCCGAGCCGCATCTGGTGTGGTATACGGTCAGTGGTAACACCTTCCCTCAGTAACAGCCGGACGAATCGGGTAGTAGACTCGACCCCTTCGAAATCCTCATCCCTCCACTTGTCGCTGATGACTTCTCTAACTTCACCGTACTCCCGGAGGGCGCGCCGTATTGTCTCTGCGTTGACGTCAAAGGCTACCCAGTGTAGCTTGAGGCGAACCTCTTGCCTCGCTCACTGGATCCACGACGAGGCAAGGCCGGTCTTTCACAGAGAGTAGGCCAGCTTCCAGAAGCGTCTTCTTGGCCTCATCTGTCTTCATATTGAGAAGCCAGACATGCGACATCTGGTACGCTCCTATACCGCTCACCTGTTGAATGATGCCGAGGTCCTTGAGCGGCTTTCGGAAGTCGTTAATTCCGTACGGACGCCCTGCAATGTCGCAGTGCAGGACTAGTGTGCGTCTGAGTCCTTCACCTGATGGCAACGGTGGCAGAATTAACCGGTAGTCCTTGGGCAGCGATGTGCACGAGAAACCGCAGCCAGCGTCGGCCGCTTTCACAGCTCTTGACGAGCCAGCCATCCTGCGTCCGCACGCGTCCGTGTCCAGAAGCAGAATGGCCACTGCGCCACGGTCACAGACTCTGGAGGCTTGACGAACGCGCCTTTTATATCTACCATTCTTCCGGTCGGCTGGGTGGTGTTGACCTCTGGGAGTGGTAAGGTAAAGTAATTCGTCATTGCCGTGGCCTCCGCGACTAGCACCTGCAACGCGATACGCGTCCGTCCCATTCGGGGCGTTTTCAATAAAAGTTGAATTTTGTCAATGCCTTAACACACCGCGAGGTGGCGACCTTTGCCCAAGCGTCGAAAAGCGTCGGCCTCGCTCAGCATCACGCTAATACAAACCAAAAATAGCTCTGCGACGCCCGCCTGCCTCACCTGGCTGTAACACCGCGTTCCATGCTCACGCGCTCGCCCCGAGAAAAATCGCGCCCGGGCGCGACGCGCTTTGCGTTTCCCTCTAGCCCTCACATTTTAACATGCCGCGGGATGGCGACCAAGTTCTGCGTCCAATATGCGACGCTCTTCTGGCTATCACACCTCGTTCTCTTATTACGCTTTCACCGTTGACTACTACAGCTACCACAAGGGTTTATTTAATCATTTAACATGGACGTTAGTCGTCGGGATGGAGATGTACCACCAATCATCAATATGGGTGCATACACGTTAAACAGCGCCATTAGCTGCCAGACATCAATATACATTGTGCAAACTGTCTTACATCAATGTACAGTAAGCATTCAGTTACTTCTGTAAGAGCACGTTTTACTTTCGTGTTATTCCGATTCCTATGACGGAGGGATCAACCGTGTTTTTCATGTTGTCCTCCTTGGTGAGTACTTAGTTTTCCTTCTGAAGGACAC
The DNA here is from genome assembly GCF_013339695.2 of Rhipicephalus sanguineus. Lineage (NCBI taxonomy): Eukaryota > Metazoa > Arthropoda > Arachnida > Ixodida > Ixodidae > Rhipicephalus > Rhipicephalus sanguineus. The sequence continues at coordinate 139,276,624 of NC_051179.1, read as the reverse complement.
CGTTCCGTTGCAAACCCTTTGGATGCAGTCGAGAGTGCAGAAAACGTAGATGATATTGATATTACCATTGTGCCACCAAAACATAAGCAAAATAGACACGACGAAAAAGGAGACGATGACAACTCAGGCACTTTCAGTGTGAACGACGTGTAGTAAATGTAGGTCGGCTAATCAAAGCCTGCAACAATATTCCGGCAAGCTTACTACTGCGACTCTACAACAACTCGTGGCAAGAGGGCAACGTTCCCGACGAATGGAAGACAAGCCGATTAGTACCACTTCTGAAGCAAGGCAAGTCCCCACTTGACCTTGCCTCGTATCGCCCTATTGCATTGGCCAGCTGCGTGGGGAAGATAATGGAACGAATGATATATGGCCGCCTGGAGTGGTATCTAGAACACTACAAGATCTATCCAAACTCTATGGCTGGCTTCCGACGTGACCGTTCATGCATAGACAATGTTCTTGATCTCGTTACGTACGTTCAACAGCAGAGATCACGTAAGCGACTATCTGCAGCGTTGTTTTTGGATGTGAAAGGCGCCTATGATAATGTTCTACACGAGGCTATTATCGATGCGCTTGAAGTGGTTGGCCTTGGTGGTCGAGTTCTTCGATGGATTGGTAGCTACCTGTCTGCAAGGTCATTCTTTGTGTCCACCGAAGACGGCCCCACCACACTACGCTATACCTGCCGAGGCGTTCCTCAAGGCGGAGTACTCAGTCCCATACTATTCAATCTCGCACTCATTCAACTTGTCGAATCCCTGCCAAGTACGATGAAGATCTCTATATACGCAGACGACATATGTGTCTGGACCTCAGCCGTTACACGACTTCAAATACGTGCGAGACTTCAAAAGGCTGCAACATTGACAGCGCACTACCTTAGCAAACAAGGCCTCAGAATATCCCCGGAGAAATGTGCATTGGTGGCGTTCACGCGCAAACCAATGACACCATATGCCATTTCTATTGACGGGCAGTCGATTTCTTATGCCAGAACCTACAAATTTCTCGGCATAATTATTGACAGAAACCTCAATTGGAGCCCACACGTGGCCTATTTGAAGAAGCGCCTGACGGCCATTGCCCAGCTGCTCAAGTTCCTGGGAGGGAAAAACTGGGGCATGTCAGTAGATGCAATGTTAGAATTATACAGAGCACTCTTTCTTGGGTTTCTGAGATATAGTCTGCCTGTACTAACCAACACCTGCAAGACAAATCTTCGCGTTCTACAGGCTGCACAAGCTCAGGCACTCAGAGTTTGCCTAGGTCTGCCCAAATGTGCGCCAACAGAGGCGACTATTGCCATCGCCAAGGATATACCAATACAAACGCACATTGCGTTAGAAGCCTTGAGAGCCCACATAAGGCATTTTGCTCGAGCTCCTAACCACCACCTGGCAACACTGCCCTCAGAAAGACCGCTAGCATCATACTGCGCGACAATCTGGAGCTACTCCGCCAACCTACCGTCAGGCTTCAGCCCCGCATCCAAACCATCGATTCCACCTTGGTGTTTAATTCGTCCTGCAGTGCATCTCAGTGTACCAGGAATCAAGAAAAAATCTGATTTGTCATCGCCTGTCCTGAAACAGCTATCTCTGATTCTACTGCACGAGAAATACACCGACCACATACATGTTTACACCGACGGCTCAACGACCATCCGTGATTCGTCCGGGGCAGTAGTTGTCCCAGCGAAAGGTGTAACTGTTAGCTTTAAGACCGACCACCCAACAACATCAACGGCTGCTGAACTGACAGCTCTTCGCGCTGCACTTTGTGTTATCAATCGCGAACAACCGCAGCGATGGTCAATTTTTAGTGACTCCAAAGGAGCCCTACAATCTCTCTTGTCAGCCCTGCGGCGTGGACCATATGAACAACTGGTATTCGAGATAAGACACCTCATTCATACGTCATTCGAGAAGGGACACCAAGTGACATTTCAATGGTTGCCAAGTCACTGCGGCGTGCTTGGCAACGAACATGCCGATAATGCTGCTCGGTCAGCTTTGCAAGGAGACAAGGAAGAGGCTATACCGCTTTCAAGGTCTGATGCTGCTGCCATGCTTCAAAGGATCGCAAAGAATATTTCGCACTCAACACTGAATACGTCAAGAAGCCAAAACTACCGGCAACACCACCTAAACGAGTTTCGGCGACTTCAAATACCATCTGGACTCCGCCGAAGAGAGACCACTCTGCTATGCCGCTTATGGCTAAGAGTGGCTTTCACGAAGTCATATTCGTTTCGAATAGGGATGGCCGACAACGCTCTTTGCGACGCCTGCGGCACCGAGGAGACCTTGCAACATATCTTCTGCGACTGTCCTCGCTACGCTGCGCAGAGACGATCCCTGGTATTCGCTCTCGCTCATCTTCACAACAGACCGTTGACACTAGACACGATTCTCCAATGTCATCCCGAGAAGACATCGAGAGTTCAAGCAACCAAGGCATTGCTCAAATTCCTAAGGACAACAGACTTACACGAGCGGCTGTAGACTTTTTAATGATGCCGCATACCGCACAAGACTGCCGCTCTGCGCTGTGACGTTATGTGTGTGCGTGTGTGTTCCCCTCTCTTTCTCTCTTTCTTTACTCTTCTTTCGATCTCCCCCATCCCTTCCCCCTGTACAGGGTAGCATACCGGTTATGCCAAACTGGTTAACATCCCTGTCTTTCCTCTCTCCCGTTTTCTTCTTCTTCTACTTCAATGACATGACCAGGGCACTCAGTTATCTGGAGTGTTTCTTGCTAGAGCGTAACCATTCTTGGGTTGACCACTGAATATATATATATATATATATATATATATATATATATATATATATATATATATATATATATGTGCGCGATCAAATAGTACATCGATGTGTCCCGATAAGAGGACAATATGATTCACCGACGAAACTTAGCCCAGTTTCCACCGATACACGTCTCGAGGAAGGAAGGATGCTATAACACCCTTATATTTCTCAAATCGAGGTATTTCGCGCCGAGATGAAACGGACTGTGATAAAAAAGTAATGCTACCATGAGACGAATTGAAATGTCCTTACAATGATTTATATCAGGAAAATTTAGCAGCTTCCGTGGTTTCGTTCGTTAATTGGGCCAAACTAAATGATGTAACAGAAAAAAAATACTTGCCTTCAGTGCATTCAGAACATTCGGCCGCTGACCCTTGCTTGCACGCGAAAAAGCGCCCACGTGCACGCAGGTACGCCGTGCGCTCTGCTTTCTGCCACGGTCTCCTCTGCCGCCGGAAACCTCGCGAAACGCGCCCTCTCGCGGTAGTCGGGAGCGCGAGGCTCTACACATTTTTTTTCGCTGGGGAGCGCGGCGACTTGGACGGCCGGAGAGGACCCGCCGACGCGCAATATCGGAGGCCATGGTACTACCCATTTACCGCCAGGGCTGCGATGAGGGTGCTGGTGGCGGTGTTTTTCGCAGCGCCACCTGGGCAGAGTCTGACGTGTATGCTCCAAATGGTAAGGCAGCACGAGACCACAATACAACTAAGGGACAGTCATCCGGATGTAGATAACCACCTCCTCCATCTTTAGGCGGCCCGTGGCCACGACCAATGGTATCACTGACTAGGGACTCCACCTGCTATTGTAAGAGAGCTGAACCACTAGGGGTCGGTTTCCAGAACAACCTCTCCGTATATAACAGCTTAATAAATGTTTCCTACCTATCCACCTCCCTCGCTGCTATTGATCTTGGCGGCCTGGTCAGGCTGTGCTGGGTCCACTTGCGTAGAGTCTCTCGCATTGGGCTAGTCCGTGTCTCCAGTTGCGTTAACTGCATGCGTTGGTTCCTCTAAGCTTATTTCCGCTTTGCTTGGAGTTCTTGTGTTTTCGCTGTCTGACGCACTCTGCGATCATGCAGACGCCGTGGCTTTCTCTGCGTCTTCATCGTCCTTTAAAAGTTCGCTGTTTTCAATGGCAATTTATCGACCAGTGATGCTAGCATAGCATCTCGAGTATTCTAGTTGTTCCTGCACAAAGGTCTGCATTCGTAGGACAATGGAGTCACGGCGAATGTCTCCTGTTGTATGGCAGGTTAGGCAGATGGGCGCACCACCAGGGTCAGCAAGTAGAACCATCCCTCCTACCATGCGCATCTGACGGGGCTGACGCCATCTCGTAGGATGAGATGCACGACCCTTGCTCGTAGAGCCAGCAAATTCAAAACCAACAGGTTTCCACTTCTCACTGATTACTTCACTGCCTCTACGATTTCCGAAAAGACATAGCGTATGGTGTCGTTTGTGACGTTGATAGCCAGCCAGTGAATCTTTACATGCACGTCTAGCTATTTGGGGTCACTGGACAGCAGGCGAAGTAATTACTACGCATGCGCGAGAAAGTTTGCTTGCCACATGAAAGCCTTGACCACAGTCTATCAGACATAGAATTTTTTCCATTCACCGCTAATCACTGCCCTTCCTTTCTTTCGTTTCCCCCTCTCCCTCAGTGCGAGATAGAACTTACAATAAGGTGTGACATTACTGCAGTATGTTTCAAAAATCGTTGGTGCTGATCCCACACGTTTGCTGGAATGTGTAGTGATGAACACGCTTAGAGGGAGAAAATTATTCTGGGAAGGAGAGATGTTGCGGGAAAACATTCTTGCTGGAAAGCGAACTTACAGGTATTTGCAAAGTGTACGCCAGGGGGCGCTCACTATTCTGCAAAATGTCAATTGCTAAACACGTACGATTCTTAGCACTCATGTGACCTACGCGAAGTAGTCTTCTTAGCTTCTTAGTGCGGAAGTTTGCCATCCAGACATGTAACATCTGGTAAGCACCAATTTCGCTGACCTGCTATATCACATCGGCGTCGCTCAAAGGCTGGCGAAAATCGTGTATCCTATAAGGCCATCCTACAACGTCACAGTGCACGACGACAGTGATCTTTAGTCCGTTACCGATGGACAGACGGGGCAGGACGACACGGTAGTCATGGCTCGAAAATCACGTGCACGGCCGCTACATATTTATTTCATGTAGCGGCCGTGACACGAGTTACCATGGCTGTCGTCTGGCGTTCTCGCAGCTTGTACAGAGCCTACCATCCTGCGTCCGCACGCGTCCATGAGCAGAAGCAGAAATGAGGCCACGCGCCGATGCTTCCCCAATGTGAACTGAACTCTGAACTGAACGATGCAAACAACAATTGGGAAATAGTAGACTTGCTATGGGCGCATCATTGCAATATTTTGTGGTGATGGTCTAAAATCGTTGTGCTGGACAGCGCGTAAGGCCGATATCAGGAATTCCACATATTAGAAAAATTCCGACTTCGGCAAAGTTGAATTCCTAAACTGCATTTCCATGACCACGTGATGGTCTTTGCGTTGAGCCATTCTACAGGCTAACGAACGCTGAAAAGAACATGAAATACGCCACGCCGATTTCGCTCGAAAACAGCGTTCAGGGAACGGCCGCTACCTAGAAAGAAACAAAGAAAGAAAGAAAGAACGGAAGAAAGAAAGAAAAAAAAGAAAGAAGGAAGGAAACAGAGAAAGAAAGAAAAAAGCATGGTTGATCCCTCCGTCAAAGGAATCGGAATAACACGAAAGTAAAGCGTGCCCTTAATGAATGCTTACTGTACATTGATATAAGAGAGTTTGCACAATGTATATTGATGTCTGGCAGCGATAGCACCGTTTAACGTGGATGTGCCCACTGTGATGGCTGGTGGTACATCTCCATCCCGACGACTAACGTTCCTGCTAAATGATTAAACAAACCCTTGTGGTGTAGTGATTAACGGTGAAAGCGTATTCAGAGAACTAGGTGTGATAGCCAGAAGAGCGTCGCATATTGGACGCAGAACTTGGGTGCCATCCCGCGGCATGTTAAAACGTGATTGAACACCGCGGCCGGACTAGAGGGAAACGCAAAACGCGTCGTGCCGCCCCGGTAGCCCGGCCGCGACTTTTCTCGGGGCGAGCGCGTGAGCGGAGAACGCGGTGTTACAACCAGGTGAGGAAGGCGCGCGTCGCAGAGCTATGAGCGAGGCCGACGCTTTTACGACGCTTGGCTAAGGTCGCCGCCTCGCTGTGTGTTATGGCATTGACAAAATTGAAATTCTATTGAAAACCCGCCGAATGGGAGGAACGTGTAATGCGTTGCAGGTGCTAATCGCGGAGGCCACAGTAATGACGAATTACTTGACCGTTCCCAGAGAGAAACAGCGCCCCCCCCCCCGACTGGGACAGTGGTCGATATAAAAGGCGCATTTGTAAAGCCTCTATAGGCTGTGACCGTGGCGCAGTGGATAGCGTGCCCGGCATCTGTTGTTGCGGTCCGAGCGGTCGTGGGTTCGATACCCGTTGACGGAACGTTTTTTCTTTGTCATTTGATCGTGTATATTTTTTCGACGTCATTTCCGCTGACGGAAATACGTCACTGAAGTCTTGGTGGACCCCGGCATAAAGCACTTTCGTGTTGAAAAAGAAAGCAGTAAAGGAAGGCAGCACGTCGGGCGCGCCCACATCATGTATCGCTCCACCCCATTTCCCCGATTGGGGAAGAGCTCCTGTATTTTTTAATGAAGCGCTTGTACCTTGTTATCTAGAAGATTAATCTGACGTGTTATGATGGCTCACAAGGTGGCCAATGAAAATGAGATGTTTCGCGCTCTTCACGTCACTACCTCCTCGTGATACCTTCGACATGACGTCCGGAGGTTCGGGAAGCTGTGCATGACGACCCCATAGCTGGACACCATGAAGATTCCCGTGCGCACGGAGGATACAAGAACACCACTACTGGGCTCGCCTCACTGCCGACGTCGCCCATTACGTATGAACCATCCGAGACTCTCAGCGATAGAAGACAGCGCCGACTTAGTTAGCCGGTCTTCTGCAGCATTTTCAACCACCTCGCCGACTATTCTGGCAAATCTGGATGAATTTACTGGGGTTGTATAGACGTCGACTTCCGGAAATGAATGGCTCGTCAGGAATCATGGCGCCCATAGGTCCTCATCACCGACAGAAGTACGGTCTTACTGCTGACCGAACTAGAGCGATATTGAGATACAGGCGGAAAAGTCACCACCGGGCCCTACCACCAAGCGACGAATAGCCTCACCGAGAATCTAAATAAGAGCATCGTCGACAGGCCGGCCATATACGTCGACGTCGAACTGAATATATGGGATGCCATCGTTCCGTACATAACCAAGACATACAACACGACCGTGCAAGGAACGATGCAGATTACGCCATACAAGTTAGATTACGGAATGAGCCCGGCAACGACGCTCCATGCCTTGCTACCCCACGTCACTGACGAAGAAAACCTCAACGTCAACGTCTACTTTCAGCAAGCCGAAGAAACCAGATCAGGGTTGCCAGGTCTCAAAGGCAAAAAATAGCCACTAACGTGAAAAAAATTGCGGAAAAGTAGCCTACTTGTACCAAGTGCAGTAAAAGTAGGTGGAAGTAGTCCCGCATGAGTGTAAACAACTGTGATGTTTTTATTTAAGTTACGAAACGCAAGAGCCTTTTGGTAGAAATGTAAACAACCGCAGCAATAACCGTTAAAAATCATAATTGCTGAGATGAAAGCCAAAATTGTTCACTTCAGCAACCCAGGCAGCACAGCACATTGGTCCAATATTGTTTATACGTTGGCAAATGATGGCCCAATGATGGCCCATACAAACCACTATAAAACCAATGTTGGCAAGCCAGCCTACAAGGATGCCAATAATGGTCCATCTTTGCCAGCCAACATACAATATTGGTCGTGCTTTTCTTTGAAGTTGGCAACAACGGCCCATGGTTCCCGATGTAAATACGATATTGGCAGAACCAGGCCGTATGGATGGCAATATTGGGCCAGCTTATCCGTTGGTAAAACAATATTGGTTAAGTAATGTCAGTAGATTGGATATATTGTCCAGTCAATTTGACTGGTTAAACAATATTGGACGGCCAATGCTACGCGCCGGACAATATTGTCCAGACTTACACGTTGTCGCTCCAATGTCTTAAACACTGGCAAGCATATGCATGATTAATCGGCAAGAATGTTTTTTCCCCTTTTACCATCACTGAGGGAAGGTTAGCCCGAATCGAGCCACCACCTGCATGCACGCTATTATGAAAATCACTTTGTCCGGCATCCAGCGCACCTCAAAGAAGATTTCTGGTTACCTATCACCCTAGGCGTGCGCAGTGTTCCCCATTAGGGGGGGGGGCAAAGGTTCGTCGCAGCGTCCCCCACCCTACTAAGAGGTTCGTCCGAATTAACCGGGTTGCGGACAGGTATGGCCGAATTAACGAGAGTGTGATGCCGTTAAACAATAAACATGCTTGCAGGGACCAGAGAACGCGTCCTAATTATCCGAGTTTCCGAATTAATAAGTGTGGAATTAACGAGCTTTTACTGTATAAAGATGGCAAAAACAGTCCATCGTTGTCAGCCAACAAACAAAATGCAAATTCCAATCTATAAGAAAGGGAACAATGGCGCACACAGGGTCTCGATTTTTAGGTTGGCATTTAGTGTGGCACAAAATATATGCAAAATAGTTGGAGAAAATTCGTTTTACAGATGTTGAGCAATGTAAAATAAGTACCATGTTCTCAACTGAGTTTTGCGCGCTGTTGGAAATACATCTATGAGAAAGGAAACACAAAACAAAATCTCACTTTGCAATGCTTGTTGAAAGTTAACGTTAATTGTGTGATACAGCCAGCGTATACATCGCAACTGTATAAAAACAACCAAAAAACCCTACTTTTACATTGATTGAAGCTGTACATAGCGTTGACGAGTTAATGGAGTAGAATAGAAGTCATCTGCTTCGCAATGGGCCTCTGCGCTGGTGCGCCTTCTGCGCACCGCACACGCACCGAAATTATTCTCACGGTTTTATTAGCGGCAAACAATCAAAACGTTTCATGTGACTTCAACCACGCTGTGTATTTTCGTGTTTGCTACACGACTGGTTGAATTACAGGATTATAACTTCTTTGTGTGCGCGCTACAGCGACGTGCTGTCCAAGACTACGGTATCGCCCGCGGAATCTTTAAATGATCGATGAGTTATGTTTGCACTTTCAACGCTTCACACAACCAGACGTGTTCACTTTGAATAAATGTTCTCGGTGATCGGGAGGCTGGAGAAGCAGCGCGGCGCCATGTTTTGCTCCGGAATTTGTCCTCTCCTCGCGGCAGTGGGGCAGCGCGGTGGTCGCTGGTCATAAAACACTTGTCACTTGACGGCTGCTCCGCCCACGACGGTTCGCTTTCAATGCCTGTGACAACGAGGGGGGGGGGGCGTTGAGGGAGATGGCGGGAGACAACGGCAGCTCGGAAGATGCGTACGCGTTTCGGCCCCTTCTGGCCGGCGGCTATTCTTCGTCAGTCAGTGGCGGTTACTTTCCCTCGTTCGGGCTCCCAGCTTCGGCGGACGCGCGCCCCTCAGTATTCAGTCGAGAGTCATCGGGAAAAAACGGAGTCGGATACCGAGACAGGATGCCACGATTCTACGGATACCGAGATTCGACGGCGATGCCACAGTGAGAAGGCAGCTGCCCTGTTCTTCATCGGACCTGACTGTTTTGACTTTTGAAGAGCGATCCGCAGATGAGCGCCGATGTGTTCTGACAACTCGCAAACTTTCCGCCGGATTTTTGTGTTCGTATCGCGTTCAGTAAGTCGTTTTTCTCCTTCGTCGCATGTTACTTTCTGTGTTGTTCGTAAGTGAAATGTGTGCTGCGTTTATTATTGTCTACATTACCGCGTAAGTTTTTTTAAAATTTGCTAGTTTGTGAATACCGATGTGGGGGGCTTTATTGTGCGCTTCGAAGTAGGTTGGTTAAGTTCTCGCCCTCAGCGATGTTGTCAGCATTTGCGTGTGCTATTTTGTTCTTTTCTCGCGTTGTAGTGCGTCAGCTTAACGCCCTTTTTTCATTTGCCCTTCGCCGCTGGATTCGCGCAAAGAAATGATGGATTTGTAACACACAAATTTTTATTAGTTGTGAAGTTGTCGCAGACTTTCAAGCTCTTGCCGCAGTCACCTTTTAATTAATAAATAGGCGATGAACTTTCTGGTATTTCAAGGTGGTTATGGCTCTCAGCTGTATCGAATGTCTGTTCACGTGTACATGTTCATTTATTTCATTTTGTATCACGCTTCGCTTTTCACTGACTTCCTTTTGAACCTTCGGTGAACTGACAAATCAAATAAGCGCTAACACCTAGGGAGGCTGTGTGTGTTTGTGAGTGGTCCTGTTTCCCCGATTTCTAATATAAGGACGTTATTGAAGGTAATTAGTGTAGGTTCTGTGCAGCTGTTATCTGCCAGCAAGCGGTCAGCAGAACAAAGCGCGAAATGCGAAATTATTTTCAAAACTTGCAGTATCTTTGCCATATGTATACATGCAGAATAAACTTGTGTGTACTCTCAGCTTTTGTACGCTGATTATCCCTGCTGCTTGCCTAAAAGCAAAAGCGTGGGCAACATGCATTTATTTACGTGCACAAAAATCTACCTCATGTTAAACTACACATTCAGTGGAAAATGTTTTCATTTCCAGCGTTAAACGCTGGAAATGAAAGAACGATGGTGCAGCCAACGATAAAGGCTGGCAAAAAATATTGGAGCTGCCAATATTTATACAATGTTGGCGATACGTACGACGAACAATGTTGGCTACAGCCATCCTTGCCATTATTGGCGATATGTTGGACGGACAATGTTGGCTACAACCATCCTTGCCATTATTGGAAAATAATTGGCATCCAATATTGGACCAATGCACATTTAGGTGTAGCAAACCCCCAAAAGCCAACGCAGGACCAATATTTCTGCCAATGTTTACCAACATTGTTCCGAGATTGGTCCAATGCCGGCGTGCTGCCTGGGAAGCATTTCGTGCGAGCTGACGAAGTTTCTTGCGCTGTTGCAGAAATGACACTGCTCACGCGTCTTGCGTGATTTTTCTTGAAAGGACGGTCTTGCGGCGACAATACAAAGGGTTACTGTATGAGTGTGCTTAATATCACAGTTGCTGAGATTGACGTTTCGCAATCACTTTTCGCCTGATAACGGAGGACGAGTAGTTTATATTCCGGAGTTGCAGTCCGTAGCTAATAATAAAAAAATACGCTAGCGGTTCGTCGGATGTCCGCTTCCTAAAGCCGACGAGTGCAGAGCCTCCTGGATGCCTAGCGCTTTCGACTGTCCTGTTCACTTCCAATTACAGTTTAAACTCGCGTCCAGCAATAGGTGGTCTCGAAAATGAGGCACCATGCAACAGCTTACCCAACCCCCTCCCCCGAGTCCCAGCCTGCATGGAAAAGTATGCAAGCGCCAAATTCTATTTGGGAGATGGAGACTCGCCTTGGTCGTCCTGTTTTGACACCGCATACTTGAATACCAGCGGCTGCGACGCCACAAAATATTCATAATTTGGTTCAAATCGCAGAATAAAAAAATTAGCCAAGAAGTTGCCAAGTGATCAAGAGTTATTTTGTCGCCACCTGCCTAAAAAAGTGGCCAAATTTGGCAGCCCTGAAACTACCAGACAACTTGCCCGTCTGCACATCAAGTTCCAGCAAAAGACCGACAGTCGTTGTCACAGCCTTCGATGACACCACGTAGAATACCAGCCCGGCGACCAGGTTTGCGTCCGGACACTGATGCGCCGACGTGGACTTAGCGAAAAACTTCTTTGGTCATACTTCAGTTCATACAAGGTGCGTTGACGTCTCGGTGCTCTGGACTATGAGGTCATCCCGGATGGCATTACGAACTCGCAGCGGCCCCGCACGCGACCAGAAGTGATACATGCCGTGCGCCTTAAGCCGTTTTATACGCGTTATAAAATCTAAAAGCTCTACGTTTTGCTCTCTTGATTACTGCTCTTTTTTGTGTGTGCATATTTTTCACCTTCAATGTTCTGTTTTAAGCGTCGGGACGGTGCCTTTTCAAAGGGGGGCAATTCCATGCGCGCTTCTTTTTGTACTTGTATCCAAGCGGTCCCCTACACTTATGACCACGGCCTTGCGCAAACCTCGCCAAGAGTGCCCATATATTGCAATACAACATGGTGACTCCACAGCAACGGGCTGGCCTCGTAAAACGGAGAATTCCCCTATAGAGCCGCCGACAGTGCCATTTCCACAAAGAAATTCGGGCAATTACGCGGTAGTGGTGCGAAAACTGCCGAGGAGGGCGGTGGTTACCCTCCTCAGCAAACTTAACACTCTTTCTCACCTCTTTCTATGCTCTACTATACAAGACAATGCTACGCTTTAAACTCTCGTTTCTTCATTTCGCTCCTCCTCACCCTCGCTTCCCTTTCCCACCCATTTTACTATACGTGGCTATGCTTGCTCTCCTCTTTATATCTCTTTTTTGTGTCTGTTCATTTCTGTTTCTTTCTGTGTCTTTCTATCTTTTAAGACGAAAGCGTTTTATGCCGGGTTTCACCAAGACTTCACTGAAGTCATTTCCGCCACGGAAATGCAATTGGTAGGATGTGCACGAACAGATGACGAAGAAAAACTTGAAGGAAATGTTTTACTGACGTGAATGACCTGCGTGTCGGTCCCACTACCTCTCGGTCCGCGGTGGTAAGTGATCTATCCACTGCGCTACCGGCACATATGCAGGAAGCTATACGAACGCGCCTTATATTTATCAAACCTTTTCGGCGAGAGATACGCCAGCGGGAATTGCAACTCTTTTGCGCGCTTCCTGCCCAAGCTGCGATCTCACCTCAGCGAGAGACAAGCCAGCGGGAAGTGCAATTCCTTCGCACGTTCACTGCTCAAGCTACGAACTTTCCTACCTGCGTTCTCAAAGCGCTGTGTGGTAGTGCATGCGCGAGCAGAGGCGTAGGTTGCCCTATTACTGTGGACCGTAAATCTTGCTGTTCCTCTCGTCAAATGACGACGCTTAGAAGCAGTGCACATCGAGTACCAGTGTTTATTAGGTGCTCGCTGATGCCATCCTTGCACGGGATTCACCATATGCTGTGTCTTGGTGTATGTTAACTACCTCAACTACCACAAAGGTTTAGTCATGACCAAGGTCGTTAGTCTACGATGAAAATGCACCACGAGGCGTCAACGTCGGTGCATCCGCTACATCCACGTTAAACGGTGGTATAGCTGCCAAACGCAACTAGTCATTGTGTTAACTCTCATATCTCAATGTGCAATATACAATCAACCCCTTCTGTGAAGAGACGTTTCACTTTCGTATCAGACCGATTCATTTGACGGAAAGAAAAACTATGTTTTTTTGTCCTTTTTTTCCTTTTCTTTGTCTCTATTTCTCTCTGCCTCCTTACTTCTCTGTCTCTCTCTCTCTCTTTCAGTGCTCGTTCTCTCACCCATCAGAGATATCGCATTCCACGGCAGACAAATCGGCGCATCTGTTCTGGGAGCGAAGAAGATAAAGACGACGCAGAGAGCGCTGCCGATTCCTAATGATGATAGTTGTCTGGTGTCGCCACACGGCATAACGATCAGCTTAACAGCTCCGCTCTAAATGCGTGCTCTTTCTTACAGTATTTGAATTCCTTGTGTGTAGTACTTACGACCACTAAATATGTCGTTTAGCGATTTAGACACAAATGCTGAGCAGGCGTCAGTACGGTCGGCTTCATCGACGTGCCATGTGATGTGAGTGAGTGAGCGAAAGACCTTTACTGGAGGCCCGGCGAGGACGCGAACTCGCTACGCACCCGGCTTGTCCCACGCCGGGACCGGCAGGTCTAGCCCAAGGGGCCGGTCGTGGGCACGCCGGACATCCAGGAATTTCTTGTCGCTAAAGCCGGGCTACGTCCCGCTGCTCCTTTCTGAACATGCCCGTTCTGCGGGCCTACATCCATTCTAGGTCACATGCTCTGAGGGGCCAGATGCCATGTGAATTTACCCTGGATTCTCTGACTAGTGACGAACATAAAAACTGCGCCGCTGTTTTGGGGCGACCGCAGCTAACTGGCAGATGCGCGGTAAGTTATGGTTGCCTGGTCCGTTGCTTACCCTTTTCTTGCAAAGGTTTATTTAATTGGCTCATTTACCCCAACATTCTAATTATTGTAGGTAGTCGCTGTGCACCCGGATGGTGCCGCAGGAGCTCTGATACCGGCGAAGGCATCCATTTCTGGAAGTTCACCAACGAAGGCAGACCCATTCGTTTTGCTTATGCGCGCATATTTGTTATTATTGCATTCTGATGCTTTGTTACCAATGTCAGTGTAGTATATTTATGCATATGTGTGTAGAGGCTACACGTGGTCGAATGTTAGGCTTTTTGCGACTTTGTCGATATCTGCTCCAATGTGACTGGTTGGCGTGAGCCCCCACCTGCTTGGTGTCCTCAGGTTGACTGGGGTATGTTGTAATCAATAAAGACAAACCTGGAGGTGTTAGGCGAGCTCGTCGAAAACGAGTGCTGAAATTCCCGGTTGTCCGTGTATCGTTAGCACCAAATACCGACGCTTCTAAATATCTGCGCTTCACGGTGCTTGGACGATAGACGAAAGGAGTAGAGAGAGAAAGATAAAGAACGGAGCAGTTCTTGGACAGTGAAGGTCGAGTTTTAAATTAGGGATGTATGTTGGCGCTATCGTGCTCGCCTCAAGAAAACGCTACTGGATTATGCTTCTAGAGAGAGAGAGAAGGAATGTAGGGAAGGCAGGGAGGTTAACTAGACAATGCGTCCAGTTTGCTATCCTACACATTGGGAGGGGGAATACAGCAGTAAAAGAGAGAGAGAGAGAAGGATAGACACACGTCCCATCACACACACAGTGCCGAGTTTCACAGGCGGTCGCTCAATAAGGTTATTTTCAAGTACCGCAGGAGGGTTACGCTTCTAAATATTCCAAGATTATCAGGCGAGGAATTCCCTGTCTTCGGTGCGTGCTCATGCTCAAGAAACTTGATTTTTTCGCGCTCTTGAAATCAGTCTTTTGTACAACTGTATTATTCAAACAGTGTTCCAGTGCTTCCCGTGCAAAAAAAAAGAAGCGTTTGACGACAGTTGCTTACGGATCTTGTAAGTGCAGTGAAGTAGGCATCGTAGCTTTCGTTCACTTTGAAGAGGGCTCGATCTGAAAATGCTTTGTCATAAACGAAGTATAGCCCTAACCTGATGACTTCATCTGAAAGAACAACATATTCGCAACGTTTCAATGTTCGAACTTAGGCATCCGAAGAAAAATTTCTGCACTTAGTTTCACATCATTTTATTTATGAAGAGTGGACATCTGCAGCGCGTTAGTTAGTGGTTTTGCACACAAAGACTGCAGATGAGAAAATTACGGATGAAGTAAACTTTTATGACGTTCTGCGGGGCGTCAGAAGTATAATAATTTTAAAAGTGTCTTTATGAAGGGCGCCACAAAGGACACGCAGAACACGGCGTCGCCATAATAAGTCTATTATTGTGCTTACTGCAGGACGAAAGTACTAACGATCAACAATTACCCCTGCCTTGAGCCAGCTAATTTCACCTTTAGCGTGCAAACCTCACAATTGCATCGCACTACCTCTAACTGCCGACTCTACCGCGGTTCGTTTCCGTGCTACCTTTTCTATTATTCTAATTCTCAAACCTTTATATGCCATACGCAGTGAATAATGCCCCGAGCTCATTTCGTCCCTTTCATGTGAGCTGCAATACCAGCCACATTCTCGGTTTGCTAAGCGATACCGCTCTCATAGTAAATCCTAAAGTAACGCATAAAGTACAGCCTTGTATCGCTGGCTGTGCGGTCCTCAACTTTTGTAGCGTTAGCTACACTTGCCTAGCCGGAGCCGATTTCGCGTGGGTCATCAGGAGCCGCGCTGCGCATGCGCGAGGATGAGTGCGGAGTCGGCATCTCACGCGCTCCCCGCCACCGCCGCGCGCGGCTCGCCGCTTCTGGTGACGGAGAGCGGGAGGAGTGGCGTCGTAGCAACGCCACCTAGACAAACTTCGTCAAGGCCGGGAAGCTAAACTCCATTTGTCGCGTGACGTCAAAGGTAGTGGGCTGACTTTTTTCAGTAGGCCGCTCTTGCTCGGCGGACGCTAGCACCCATGCATCATGCGACGCTGGTTGCGTTGTGCGCTGTCTTGGTGGCGGATCATCGCCTACGCCCGCATTCGGCGGCGCGTTCGCATCGGCGTTTTGGTCACTTCAGCATTACTAGTTTTCGAAGCTGGACGTGTATCGAATCTCTCACGCGCTGGCTGCCATCCGATGCCGAGTGAAGTTGAAAGCAGTGCGAGAAACGCTAATGCTGCGTTGCTTTGAGTGCCGTTGGTTCCTTCGAAGCTGTGATGTGTGCTGCTTGTGTTTGTGCGCGTGTTGGTCGTTGAGTGACTAGGCTGTGATGCCAGGGAAGTGTTGTGTTCTACATTGTTGTGGCAACTACGACTCGAGGCCCAAGGCACACGTATTTGGATTTCCAACCGATGAAGACACGCGGAAGGCATGGATACGTGTTAACCCAAAGGATAATTTCAGCCCGACAAAGCATTCAAAGGTAAATACACACCTTCTCTTTTGATTTTCGTGTATTCCCTTTCATGTAGTATGATGGTATTACGTTTCGTTTTTGTCACGTGCGTGCGTTTCGCAGTATTTAGGGTGAACTGCAGAAACGCGAATGCTAAAGTTGTCACTCTCTTGTCACTTGCAGGTGTACGAAAAACACTTCAGTCCGGACGATATTCTACGAGAAGTTTGCAATAAACAAGGCACAAAAGCGGAACGAGATGTGTATGCTTATTTATGTACTTTGAAGCATGCGTTGTTTTTCATTATTAGAAGATTTGGCACGCAAATAACGGGGCTTCCAATCGAATATAAAAGTCGCCACATGTCACGCACTGTGGGAGTTGATGTAATGCGTAGCAGTCAGCAAGGATCTGCATATATCGCATTATTTGTCTGTGAGGCAAATGAAGGCCTTCGTGTCATAACAACGGGTTCACTATTGAATGTTTGTCGTGCATTCATGCATGTACATTTCGTTAAATACCATGCTATAGAACTTACATTCTCGTGTATGCAATACATGGCTGCTCATTTATATTCGTCACGCACTTATTTCACGTCCTACCGCTTTTGGTATAAATCCGGTTAGCGAAACAGCCGGAAGTTTACTTTGACAATGTCATATAATTCACGCCTTAATTGACAAACATGTCATGATTTGCATGCTAAGACCTGTCACTTATGCTCCTCATACAGCCACGTCACGGCATGCCAGTTTTGATACACATCTTGCTAGCCAAACGGTTACGAGCCCACCATGAGCGTGGCATGCAAGTCATGCCGCACGTGGCATGAATGTCATGATTTTTACGTTACAACCTGTCATTTATGTTCGTCATACAACCATGTAACGCTATGCCAATTTTAGTTTACATACATTTCATGAAACGGCAGCGAGCGCTCCAAGAGTGTGTCATGTAAATCAAGCCTTACATGACATGCATGTCATAATTTACATGTTACAGCCTATGAGTCCTGTTTGTCATACACTCCTGTTCCGCGATGCCGATTTCGGTGTATATTAAATGAACTAAACGGCCGCTAAAGCACGCATACCGTAGCTCACGCAGGTCGAGCGTCAGCCCACTAGTGACACGTCACTCGAACAGCTTCCAGGCCTTGACGAAGTTTGTCTAGGTGGCGTTGGTCGTAGCCGGGCACACAGACTGACACCGGCGCGCCACGACTCGCCTCTGCTGCTCTGCGCATTCGAGAGGGGTGACGTCGTAGCCATGGTGGCGCGCAGCTATTCGCTTTCGCTGTGCAGTCGCCGTCTGACAATGCGCTCGTGGCGCTTGATAGCGCCTCTGACTTACGTTTGCAGGTGGGTAACGCCATGGAGAAGGAGAGCGCAAATGCTGCCCAACGGCGCAGAAGAGCCGAGAGGCTAATGTCATCGGACCCCGAAGTAGTTGCCTGGCAATTAGCGGTTCATAGTACGAAGAATGAACAGAGGAAGGCTAAACGTGCTGCGGAGACACTGGAGCAAAGGGAGGAACGTCTAGCAAAGCGGCGTCGCCAGGATGCTGAGCGACGTGTCCGACCACCTCTGCAGCAGCAACAACAAGACGCCGTTGATGACTTCAAGGCTGGCCGATCGACTGCCTATACTGTGAAACTTGGCGAAAGCGCCAGTGCGACTAGGACCTTCGAGATGGACTTCGTAAACAATCCGTTTGGATACGTGTGCGACGAGTGTGAAAGACTATGGCACATGAAAGACTTGACGCCGCTAAGTAGTGCCATGCGTGAAACGTTGAGTTTAGTGGCGGCGCCTGAGTGGGGTGAAACAGTGGCGAGGGTTTGTAGAACGTGCAAGAACTTTCTCGTTAAGCAGAACATTCCGCTTTTTAGCGTTACCAATGGATATCGTTATCCGCCCATGCCACCAGGTCTACCGGTTCTGAACGATGTGGCCGAATGTGTGTCATTGGAGCAGCAGTAAGCATGACAATCAAGCTAATCCTAGACAATATGGAAAGCTCAAAAT
The DNA here is from genome assembly GCF_013339695.2 of Rhipicephalus sanguineus. Lineage (NCBI taxonomy): Eukaryota > Metazoa > Arthropoda > Arachnida > Ixodida > Ixodidae > Rhipicephalus > Rhipicephalus sanguineus. The sequence goes on along the minus strand of NC_051179.1, from coordinate 139,258,086 downwards.
AATCAGCTGAACCTTTGCTAACGCTACGTATATCTTGGCATAGCCGAGCTAAGCCACTGCAATTTTTTTAAAGGTTTCCTGAGCTCTCATTCTCTTATTGCGAATCTTTCAGTTGCGGCCCTGTATGTCAGTACCAGTAAAGCGTGAACCTTGCACACACCTCGTTGCAATGTCAGCGGTAAACGTGTTCTGGCGATTTGGTAATGCCTGTGCGGCCCAGCCCTCTATTATTATTTGAAGCTCACGTTTCAATATTTCCTACCTGCCACCACCGCGGTGACTGCTGACTCGAAGGTCGTGTAATTGAATCCCGGCCGCGGCGGCCGCATTTCGATAGAAGAAAAATTCTAGAGGCATGTGTGCTTGGATGTATGTGCACGTTTAGGAACCCCAGGGGGCCGAAATTTCCGGAGCTCTCCACGACGTCGTCTCTCATAATAATGTGGAGGTTTTGCGATGTGAAGCCACAGCAATTATTGTATAATCACATTTGCTCTAGGTAAAGGTATTCTTGTATATATTCACGGGGTCGTGACGTCGACGAAGGCAGCAGTCGGCGTGTCGAAGATGAAACTCTTTATATGGCCGAACTTGCGGCCGGGAAACAGCAAGTCAAACTACAGCAATACACACTGTGCACTGATAGCGGCGAACAGACCGTCGGCCGTCGATAAAACTGCTCATCGCTGGAACGCGCTGTCTTTCATACGTCACGCATCGAACTTTCCAGCCTTATCACTGGTGGTCGCGCAAGCTCTGGAATAATCTTGACTGTTCGCGTCATGTGGGCAATCTTAATAAAATGATGTACTACAATCTGGAACGTTCCCGTACATTCTGGTGCGGCTTGCGCAAGGCAGTAGTAACACGTGTAAGGGGCGGTAACGTAAAACAGAAAGAAATGAGCGCGTCTGGCAATATTTTAGAGCTTTCCCGAATTCTCGTTCTCTTGCAATGCAATTCCATGATACGTTTTCCTCCTGCGTATTAGTATTCTGCCCTACGCATATTGAACTTTTTGAGCTAAAGTGCTCCATAGCCCGATGACATTCGTCCGAAGCTTTGCCGGACAGGACAATGTCATCTACAACCATCTTAGTGCTGATTATTCACCGTTTATTTCCACTCCAAATACTTTTTACTCTAATAGCTTCAATGGCTTTTGAGCAGGCTAGGGAGATTGTGTCTGTTTGACGGACTTCTTTTGTAATGGACATATTTCGCTTTTCTGGAGACTCAAAGTCGTTCTAAATGCTTTCCCTAAATATTTGCCAAAGTATTAACCTATGCTTCACTAGCTCCTTGCTTACGCAAGACATCCATAACTGCGGATACGTCTAGAAAGCGAAATATGTTGTTCCACCAGTTTCTAAGAATAATAAAGCCAAGGACAAGACCGGTAACACATAGAAAAACACACAAAAATGAAGCAAATTTGTTCTATTTCGGGTTTCTAACCCGGGCCCACGGTGTATGCAGAGTGGTCACTCTACCACTTGAGCTAACCAGGAGGCCGACCTATCGCAGAGGGAGGGTGAGCGGAACACTGCCACAATAAGATAAAAGGCGCGTTCATGTAGCCTCCGTAATGTGTTTGGCGGCAGATCAGTGGGCTATACGCCCGCCAGGCATCGTCGCACACCGAGAGGTCATGGGTTCGACTTCCGTCCGCGGAACTTTCTCTGATGTTTTTTAACACGAAGTGTTTTATTTCAGGGTACACCACGGCTCCACTGACGTATTTCGATCACGGATATGACGTTGTAAAGTATGCACTATCAGATGGAAAAGAAAAAAACTAGAAGAAAAAGTTCCGTCGCCGGGAATCGAAGCTCTGACCCCTGGCTCCGCAGCGCGCGCCGCGAACCAACTCGTCCACAGACGGTACATTGGTGAGCTTAATAACGGCGAGCTATTTATATGCACCCTTTACTATTGGCGGTATTCAGAGATCGGTGGCACTTTAGCGTGTTTTCATTATTACTAGCGAGATGGCGCGAAGGGCTCCAAGGGTACGCTTTAAAGGTCGTCGGCCCGTGCGTTCCGAAGTGCGCGCGCCTCTACAGGGCGTGGTCGCTCGTGCGCGAGTGTTTATCTCGTGATGGCGGTGGTTTGTACGTCTTGTGCTCTCACTGCAAGTTTGCGCTGAAGTTACAGAGAGCACGAAAGTCACTTCGCTCACTACAGCGGCCGCTTTTGCGAAAGGAGCGCGCTGCTCACACACAAATATGTTACAACTGTGACACGATTATCAGTTCGCGCTCATCTTGTGTATACTTGTGTGTTCGCTTCGTGCGTCCTCCTTTGCGTTTGAGCAGCGCGCTCTGACTGTCGAGCTGTGACAGTTGTAAGTTCGCGCTCATCCTGCGCATGTCATTTCCGTGCGTCCTTTCTGCTCGAGCAGCCCATTGCGAGTTTCGAGCTGTTGCCGTTGTTCGCGGGACATTACAATTCGTTGCTATAGCCTTCATTCATTCGCTCTTGTGCCGAAACAATGCACAACAAACGTTCAACTACGTCTGCGAAGACACGTCTCACTTTCATGTTATACCGATTCTTATGAAAAAGGGATCAGCCATATTTTTTTCTTTGCCATCTGATGGCGTTCACTTTGCTGACGCACTTCTGTGACGGAAATACGTCATGAAAGTCTTGGTGGACCCTGGCATAAAACACTGTCGTGTTAAAAAAATAATGATTGCCGTAAGCGCGAGCATGCACTTCTAGGACTGGCTGTAGGTGAAGAAGTCGTCGCACTCTCTAGTTGACGGCCGTCGACCAGTTGCGTAACTATACTGGTTACGTGCATATGCATATGGGCGCTTACGTGAATGGCCCTTGTAGCCGTAACCAACGGAGATTATGATGCAGCTGCCTCGAGCAATTAAGCTATCGTATTTTTGTCAACCGTTTAACGTGTGTAGTCCTTAAACGAAAATACACTTGCTGTCCACGGTGCCGTTCATATGGAAGAGCAAACGTGCAAAGAAAGAACGCTGACATATGCTCGAATTCTCTTTGTCACCAAGTATCCTGTTTTAGTGTTGCCAGAATGAGAATATTTGAGAAATCAGTTTCACTTCACTCCATTCGTTCAATATTACTTTTTTTTCAATAGCAGTTATATGGACACTCTCGACGGGTTTTTGCAGTCGCCTTCTCCGTCGCCGTCATGTTCCATATCAAGTCCAATATTGATAACATACCCCAGCGAATCGGATGTTCCACCCGCAGGTAAAAGCGCGCGAGCCGGGGCAACGAACGCGGCTGAAGCAGAGATGAAAGGAACCGACCCATCTCCGTCGCACAGAGAGCGCATGCGATAATATTACCCCACGTGCGAGGCCTGCCGTCGATTACTGCTCAAGCAGAAAGGAAACGCCCCGCCCATCTTGAAGAAGCATGAAGAAACACGAGGGAGGAGGGGATATTTCGCTCGAACAGCAACTGTGAACTTTGATTATAAGGGCGCGTTCGCGACTGCTGCCTCGCGCTATGTCGACAGGCATTGGCATACGACTCGTATACCCTTCTAGGTGTTGTGCTCTTAATGCGAAGAGACTGCGGAAACCGCTTCTCTCCTTGAAGTGGCCGCATGCTCTTACACCAGCGTTTTGCAGAGTTACGTGAGACAAGATTCAAAAGAGTTAGGTACCAGTCTTGCTTCGTGTAACATTACAATTTGTTGCTATCGTATTCTTTGCTTCGCCGTTGCGGTCGCTGGAACTGTGTTTTAGATACGAAGCAGCTTATGGCGGAGTTCAATCCCGTGGTGTGCGGCGTGACCACCCTTACTGCGCATGTGCAAACCCTCTCCACACACCTGCTCTCCACTCCACCTCTACTCCTCTTCACTCCCCCTCTCTTGGGGAGAGGGAGGCTGGCTACATTGCAGCCTCCTCGTTTAAATAAAAGGTTGCGATCAGTCAATGCGCCGGATGCGCCGGTGTCACGAGTTCCAACGTCAACGTCGGCGCCAGTTGCAGTAATACCTTAACGCCTGCCGTGATCGCGGACCAGCGGAAGGTTCGACGCGCCGAAGCGCAACGTAAACGTCGGCAAGCGGACCCCGAGCTCCGGGAAAGGGAAGCCTAGCGCAAAGGGCAACGTCGGCGGGAAACTGCTATGAATAAAACGCGGGCTCGACATGCCGAAATGCTGCTTCACATCGCCCCATAAACCCCTTTAGCGGGAGATGGTGTAATATTTTTTGTGTGGATGTCGTCAAATCATATGCATGACGGGACTTTGATTGCCGCGAAGAATTTCGCAAATAATAGAAACATTAAAAAAAAACGCTGCGCTGAAACCGCAGCACAGCCACAGCGAAAGCTGGAAGAGCAGCGTTTCTAGAGCCCGTTTTAAGCTCTCTTGGGGCTACAATACAAGTACACTAGAAAGGTACCCACTACGCCATAAATCACAATTTTTCTGAAGTTGGGAAGCACCTACTAAGCCATTATTCGTCATTCTGCGGAGAAGCGAGGCACCAGCTGCACGTCTGTAAGGCATTATGTGCACTTTGTTGACACGACGACTGATGACGATGAAGAATTATGGCTCAGCCCTTTGTAATGGGTTGGAAGCTTTAAACGGCCCACCAGTTATGTAATTTGCATTGGGTGACGCCCGGTCGCTATTTCCTTCTCCCGTCATGCTGTATACCATACGTTGACGTGGGAGAGAGACGAGGGGGGGGGGGCGAAAAACTCTACTGAGACCCCGAAGAAATGGATCAAGCGCTTGTGGGCTCCTTTGGCAACCTATACAAGTTCACTTGCCAGGAACCCACTACGCTATAAATCATTGTAACTTTACTTAGACCCCGAGGAAGTGGATCATGCGCTTATGTGCTTCCTTGGCAACCAATACAAGTGCCCTTGCGAGGAACCCACTTCGCTATAATTCATTGTAATTTTTGAGAAGCAGGGCAGCAGGCACTGTGCCATTTTTCGTCATTCTACGGAGAGCATTGGTACCTGCTAAACGCATGTAAGGCATTATGCGCCCTTTGATGATGCTGTGCCTGATGACGATGAAGAATTATGGCAGAGCCCTTTGTAATGGGTTGGAAGCATTCAACAACCCGCTCGTTGCGCAATTCACATTGTGTGACGCCTGGTTACAGAATTCGCGTTGTGCGACGCTTGGTGCTTATTTTACTCTTCAACCACGCTATATTGCATATGCTAGTGTGGTTTCTTCCCAGCGTGAAGCCTGTATAGCACCTTTTTGCAAAGCAGTTTCAAGCACCGGCATGGCTCAGAGGTTGAATACGGGGCTGGCTCCCACGCCGAGGGCCCAGGTTCGAACCTCGTTCCATCCTGGAAATTTTTTCTTATTTCCTTTTTTTTCTTATTTCGAGCTATACTGGTTACGGACACCGGCGGCGGCGGCGGCGGCGGCGGACAACTACGGCGCCAAAAACAGCCGGTGAAATGATCTCATAACAGCTTTCGCTGTAAAATATACGGACTGTGTGAAGCTGATTTTTAGGCTCGAAGCTCCTTATGCCGTGAGTCTGTCCATCCTCCGTTTGTTTGTAGCGTTGTAGTAGCCACCTCTAGCTCGTGAGAAGCGCGCGTTCTGGTATGCAGTGAAAGAAGAATATGACGTTGACGAGTGAGACTCACGTGCGTGTTCGCCTGTGTGGCATTCTTTCTTCTTTACTGCGCGCGTTCTGGTATGCAGTAGAAGAAGACGACGTTGACGAGTGACACTTTCATGCGTGTTCGCCTGTGTGTCGTTCTTTCTTCTTTACTACGTCTCGTGTTTTCAACGACACCCGAAGACAACATTTCAAAAGTAACGCGCCATGAGGCTCCCTCTTGGCACGCTTTCTCTTTAGCTCGGAGTCGCCAGATGGAAGACAAGGCTGCGGAACGGAGGGCACGGAAGGCGGCGGCAGCGCGCGCTCGCAGACAGAATCCTGAGGTGAGAGCCCGCGAGGCCGAAGCTGCACGTCGACGCCGCGAAGCAGATTCCGCCATTCGAGCCCGCGACGCCGAAGCTGCTTGACAAGCTGCACGGCTGCGGCGAGAAGACCCCGCCGTTCGAGCCCGCGAGGCCGAAGCTAGTCGACAAGCTGCACGGCTGCGGCGAGAAGACCGCGCCGTTCGAGCCCGCGAGGCCGAAGCTGCTCGACAAGCTGCACGGCTGCGGCGCGAAGACCCCGCCGTTCGAGCCTGCGAGGCCGAAGCTGCTCGACAAGCTGCACGGCTGCCACGCGAAGACCCCGCCGTTCGAGCCTGCGAGGCCGAAGCTGCTCGACAAGCTGCACGGCTGCGGCGCGAAGACCCCGCCGTTCGAGCCTGCGAGGCCGAAGCTGCACGGCTGCGGCGCAAATCGGATCTTCAAAATGTGAAGGACCGTGAAGCGGCGAGAAAGCGCGTACCGGCAGGAAGAGCTCGAGGGTGTGCGAGCACGTGAAGTGGCTGCAAAACGCATCAGGTGGGCTCTGCTCGAAGGCGCCGACGCGCGCTTCCAGCGGGACTTCCTGGGATGCAGTTTCGCCCATAGTTGCGGTGTGTGCAACAGATGGTGGTTTTCAAACAATCTAGTCACAATATCTTCCATCAAGAAGGACCACGCACGCGCCAATGTCATGGCCGTGCTGCAGCGCGAGTTCGCTTCGCCCCATTCATCATCATTCACCAGGTGGATATGCTGTGCTTTTTTATTATGCCGTTCAAGCATTTATGAATTGTTCGCGGGACAGCGCTATCTCATTTGGAATTGCTCAACTAATCACTAAGATACAATACCACTACGTCGTCAATTATAGCTAATGAGAAGCAGCGATCGCACAAAATTTAAATAATATACCTAAGCGTCCTTGAAATGCTCCAATAACTTGCGAGTAGGTTGAGAAACTTTGTTAACAATCTAACAATTTTTTTTTATGTTTACGAGTTGACAGAACTGCTTTATCTATTTTTTCACAAACGTTACCAATCTGTCAACTACCAGTCTATATTCGTTTTAGGTTAACGTATGTTTGGTGCATTTTTCGTTCACTAGCTTTCACTTTTTTCGCAGTGTAACAACTTTAATTCAGATCTGTCGAGAGGTTCTCCTATGAAAGCATTTGTATGTTTTACGTGTACTTGAATATGCATCGTGGCAATAGGCCCAAAGACTCTCCTTAAAGGAAAAATCACCTTGTCGTTCTTGAACTTGCACCTCTTCTCCGCAGGTAGCATCTACAATTAAAAAAAAGTGTTAATTTGTTACATGTGTCACAAGTACAGTACAGGAGATCGTGATCGACACATAGGAAGGTATCATTTGAATCAGTCCCCCTGAGCAGGTAAGAAACAGCTTGTCTGGGCTTTCTTCCCTCTTTATTACTGTAGTGCTACCTGCATCACACGATGTAACTGGATGAACTCGCACAAATGTTTACGCTGCTGAAGACAGGAACGAAGGCAGGAAGGAAGAAAGAAAACAAAAAGAAAGAAAAGTTTAGCAGTATATCTTCTGGGATTCGCTCAAGAAAAGCAAGATGGAGTAATACATAAATATTTATTTATTTCGCTAGTACTGTGAGCCTTACTAGGAGGCATTAGGCAGGCGTGAAGACTTTACGCAAGCACTAACAAGCTACCAGGCACTCCCTATTGCGTTGCTGCAGAAATGCAGAACAGACGACGTGGTAAGTGATACTCGTCATATAACAAATATTTTCCATGACGTCCGTTGTGCTGTTCTAGAGCAACACAATTATTATTACTACTATTACAATAATATTATTATTACTATTAGTAGTAGTAGTAGTAGTAGTAGTAGTAGTAGTAGTGGTAGTAGTCGCAGTAGTAGTAGTATTAGTAGTAGTAGTAGTAGTAGTAGTACATATACCTATTCATACGTAATAACTTTAGCGATAGACGGTACAGCCGATTTATGCGGAAAATATTTAGACACGCTACTTCTGCTCGCGAAGTCTCCAATATTTTTGGGGCGGCACGAGCGTGCGGAGCATTATGTAGTCACTAAAATGCACACGCTGTTATCTATGCCTGATATGTTATAGTAAATATAAAGACTTCACTTCATCATTGTAACGCCTTGATGGAAGGCGCTTGAGTAGCGCTGCTTCTGGTACAAATGATGGAGAAGGTCGGCAAATCTGCGAGTTCAAAATTAGCCTAGGTGATTAACCTTTGGGCCTTCTCAGGTCTAATGATCGTAAGTGGCGTTTGCGGATCAAAGACAATAGCAGAGTATACCAGTACATGTCGAATAAATGTCTTGCATGCCAGATCTGTTATTTCAGGTGAAGTTTTTCCAAATGGTCGTTTTAGGAAGCAAAGTTTGCACATCGCTTTGTTGTAAACATATGTTGTATGCTCCTTCCACCGTACATATGACGCAATTATTTCTCCTAAGAATTTGTGACTGAACACTAAATATAAAGAGTGTACGTGAATGCGATAAGTGAGGGTAAAAGATACACCCTGGATATTGAAGTATTACAGGTTTCCTACAGCTAGGTTTCGTTTCCAGAGTCATGTAGTTATGACCTCTAAAGTTGTCGCATGGTTGTCGCAAAACTGCGGCGTTTCTTCGCTCGCTCGGGCTTGCTCTGTCATCTTCTACGCTGCATAATCGATTTCCCCTACGAGTAGCAAGCATATAAGTCAATGTAGCAATTCTGGACGAGCGCCAACACTCCGACGTGGTCACATTCTGGGTCATTACGTTGCAATACGGAACAGGTTCCCGAAACCACACCGAAATTGGCAGTAGGAAAGCTGCCCAATTATTCAGGGCGCTCTGGGGCTTGATAGTGCATTCTACATGGCTTTGACGCCCGAGAAATTAAAATAACAAAAGAACACTTGAAACAGACAGCAATATCGTACCCGAACGTGTCAGCTATTTGAGATATCTCTGAGTAAATGAAACAAAACTGGAATAACTTACATGCGTAAATGAGAAAAAGAGCACCCAAATATGTTGGCTTCATATTTGACGCGGTTGTTCAAGAACCTTTCCTGCAACACAGAAGACAAAGATAGGAGGGAACAGTGTATCGGATCGCCAAATCATAACGTAGTTAAGGGCAACATATATACAGTTAAAACTCAGTATACAGAAACCCGATCTTACGAATTTTGCGATCTAGCAAACAGATTTCCATTCCCTGGTGAGTACTCACAGGGATCATTGTCGTCGTGAATTCGAATTCACGGAGCTCTGACGGCCCTATGCCCATAGTGAAGTGTTTTCGGAAATAAATACAGTGATTTCTTTCTAATTTTGACCAGACGGGCTTTCCCTCGGGCGTGCACTGTAAAATTATCGCGTTAAAACATCTAAGCGCCCTAGTCACGGCCCTGGGCTTATTTTGATGAGGCTGTATGCCGTGCCACTGAACGGAACAATGAACCTAATAAGTTGGTAGCGCTTTTAGGTACTAAATGGCACTAAGGCTGGTGTTGATTTGTTGTGTTTGTACATGCTCCCAAAGCAACACGGCGATTACTTTCGCTATTAAATGCTTCATACAACAGCTGCCTGCTCGTACCATCACTTCATTCGTTCTCCTCGTCTTCGCAGATCGCCAGCTTTTCATAGCTTCACGTGAGCATCCACCTCGCCTGTACCGGCCGCATATGGAAGGCTCCATGTACGGGCTGCCCCCGCATACTTCTCACGTGCGCAGGCATGTGTTAGTGGCAAATAAATTACAGCGGTAGCCTTCGATTGTCGGCGCGTTGCCGTTTAGAATTTCAATGGCCGACCAAGCCCTTTTTGGCTGACGATGATGATGATGATAGTGGTTACCATTTATTGGAAAATTGTTGAGAAGACTTGGAGAAAAGTGTGAATACATCGCCTGTGCCAGACTGCAAAACTGGCCTTAAAGCTGGATTACTCAGAGAAGCTCAGCTTGATGATCGAGAACCCGAAATAGACAGCGGAATATTTTCAGGTCCGGGTTAAGTAAAGAAACATGTAAGAGGTCCTTGCCCTGCATGGGCGTAGTAAAGCTGTTGATGGCGATGGTGGTAGTGATGATGAAGGATTACTTCATCAAGCGAAGCCAGGCTAGAGAATAACAAGGCGATGCGAACAGGGCCCGACTAAGCTAACGCGTTCAACTCTCTAAGACGCAGTGCAAGCGTCTTCCAAGTTTAGGCAGCAATTAGGCACCCGTTTCTGCACTCGGTAGTGTCGCCGTCGCCGTGGGTGGCATAACCGATAGATATGAAAGAATGAAAATGGCACAGTTTCGCTGCAGCGGCGAAGCAATGAATGAAATAGCAACAAATCAGAATGTCATCTGAAGAACGGCAAACAGCTCGATACTTGCAACTCACCGCTCGAGCGCAAAGGACTGTCAAAAAGAACACACACAGGACGACCGCGAAGTAACAACGGTCACAGCTCGACACTTGCAGCGCAGTGCTCAAACACAGGGAAGGACACTCGATAAGAACGCAAAGGCACACACAGGACGAGCGCGAACTAACTGTTACGGTTGTCACTTCTTCGATTTTGAGCAGCGCGCTAGAACCCAACGCTCTTGGGCCTCTTTTTCTTTAAAACTGCAGCGCGTGAAGTGACCCCTCCGCGTCTCCTGCCACGCGGTAGCGTTCGACGCATCGTTTACTCGGCGTTCCACATCGTCAGTAGGTATGTGCGTGCGTTCTCTGTCATAACAGACAAGTGCAAGCATATCAACTCTACTACTGCAGCTGTGACTGTAACGTACGTGCAGTGCGCCTGCGCGTGCCACTCGGCTGTGTATATATCTACGGAAACTTTCTTGAATGAAACGTACTTGCGAGTAACGCCTGTCCTGTGCATATGTGTTCCTTCTTTGTCTTGTTCGGATTCGCGCTATCCAGCATTGAAGAATATAAGCACTAGATATCAGCTTACCGCGTCTGGTGTTGGTAACACCCATGTTGCTGGTGGCATCTTTGCGCAACTGTAAACAACTGGTTATATAACACATATGCGACTCTTCAAAATTTATAAGTGTGTATACCATTTGCACGTTTCTCTAGCGTCATTCCGCAACGTTTCGCTCAATGTGAAAAATTACGCCACAGTCACCATCCCGCGCATGCTTCGCATAGCATCAGGGTGATTCCACGTAAGATCGAACAAACGATGGCTGGTCGACCTCTTAAATTTATTTCAAAATTTTATATATTATTGCCTGATGAGTGGAAAGAAGAGATCCGCAATTTGTTTTGCCACCAAAAATTTTTCCGAAGCACACGAAATCAATAATGACGAAGAGGTGGAGTGGAGCGCTCATCCGCTCTGCTGTTTTGGCCAATTTTCGTTATGAATTGCACAAAATATATCAAAGTTAGCTAGCTGAAATTTCTTTAACAAAATATACGCATGTTTTTGCTTCTGCACAGGTATTTTTAGCTTTTATGTGTAGTGTAGATGTTTTTATAAAAAAAACGTCAAATTTGGTCCATGAAACGTTTTCCATCGCAGAAAAAACGTTTCCGCTCTCTCTCGCCACACGGCGAGCGCTGAGGCGGTGGCGCCCTCTCTTGCGCTCAAGCAAATGGACCGTGCCAAGAGCAGACGACGGTTCACGCCACGACAGAAGACAACGATGCACACCGAGGCCCTAAGGTGCTTCGCCCCTAAAATATAAACAGAACACCATGACCGGCTTAGAGGAACACGCAGCGACCGTCGTGTGTCCCCTCTAGCCCGGCCACGATCTCTCTCGGGACCCGCCTACGGTTGGATTCTATGAGCGAGTCCGAGGATAAGGTCGCAACATCGCGGTGTGTTAAGGCTTTCACCAAATGGCACTTCTGATATGGAAAACGTGCCGAATTGGACAGACGCGTAGCAACGACGCGTTGCAGGAGTTAATCGCGAAGACCACGGTCATGATGCATTGCTTCACTTTACCGCTCCCAGATGCTGGCACAACCCCGCCGACCAAGAGCACTTCGACGTGTATGTGTGAGATATAAAAACCGCGTTTGTAAAGCGTTCTGACTGTGTGACCGTGACGCAGTGTATAGCGTGCCTGGTATACACCAGAGCACGCCTGTCTCGCACCCAGGCTGCTGGCGAGCCGAGCGGATACTCTCGCACCCAGACGCTAGGCTGACCGGGCTGCCGAGGCGCGCGCGGGCAGCACCAAGTAAACAGGGCAAGCTGCAGTTCTGAGGCTTTAAAGTGCGAAAAAGTGCCCGTTCACGCCGCTTCAGCGTGTAAGAGCTCGTCTGGGCACTACTGCGTTGTCTTTGGATGCCAAAACAAGCAGCGCAACAAGAGGATATTAGCGTTGTCTGCGACGATTACGACGCGCCACGGAAATAGTGCCGGTGTGGTGTTTTAAGCTTCGCCGCGAGTGGATAACTGTGATTCAAGCAAAAAAACTAGGAGCCGAGTGAAAATGCGCGAGTAAGTACACTAATTGCGTGTATTCTGCAGTGTGATGCCCACCTATTTCATTTTGCGAACCTGATTTGCGTGACACGCAGCTGGGTTGAATGCAGGCGCGAGCTTTGTGTGGGGGTGCACTTCATACCTTTGAGCGTTTCCTTTGACGAAAGTCTCGTGCAAGGTAGTGCTTTCAAGGCCAAGCAATCAGCATGCTTTGCCACTTTCAACGTAGTATTAAGCTTTAGTGATTTGATGGCATCCACGCCTTCGAGATTTCGTCTTCAAAAGGTAATAAATGGCACGGTGCTCCTCAACAGCTGGTCAGAATTTCGTGCTTTCATTGCAGCGTTTGATGTCCCCAAATTTATTTGGACACGAGGCATCCAGCTGCACATAATACATATATTGGCACGTAAGTAAACAGTACTCGCGCCAGTGTCCTTTACGTCGCAGGCGTAGCTAACCGGCTTAACTAAGAGTAGCACAGTTTCGCTTGTAAAGCATCATCGTTACATGAATAAAATCGTGCAGGTAGCTTCCAAATGGGATCGCTGAACGATACTGCAGGTTATACTCTCTGATAGCACGCTTTTGTGAGCAAGACGCATTATTGTAAGAGCGCTCGTGAAACAAAAATTACGTTCCGCGAAACTACCCGTAAAGCGTACTCTAATTATTACGCGATGCATGCTGAAATGATCACATTCCACAAAACTTTGTGCACAACAAAACATCGTTTCACTCTTTCGCGAGCTGCACTGCAATTACGATTCACGCGTACCACAGCGACAACGTTTTTTTACAAATGTAACAGCGTACGTATCTGACGAGGTGGCTTCCGCAGCTCACTCAGCAGGTACTGTATACATTGTGGACTTGCATGAGCAAGATGTTCTTGATGTTCCAATAAAATCAGCGAAAATGTCCAGGCTGGAAAAGACGCGAAACACGCTCTCCGACGGGCTGAGTTTCGGGAGTTACACGTTTGCTCTGTGTAGCGTCTGCTGGCGTGGCAGCCCGCGCATGTTTTTCGTCGCGTGTGCGATAGATGGCGCGACGCGCGATGCAAATATGGCGATGCGCATGGAATTCTCTGTGTTCTGGTCTATAGCGTGCCGGTGACGGAACGTTTAGATGCGAAGCAGCCTATGGCGGGGCCTTTGTTCCTCCGTTCCTCCCTCCGGCGTCCCGAGGCGTCCACCCCCACTAGCCATGCGCGTCCCCTCCCCCCTCTCTCCTCTCCAACGTTCCCCCTCTCTCTCATCTAGGAATCCTCTACTCTACCGAGCGGCTCGCGCGTCCCCCCCCCCCCTCACTCTCCTCTACTACGCTCCGCCTCTCTCTCCTGGGGGAATCCTCTACTCTGTGGAGCGGCGCGCACAACAGGTGGTGCGACAGCTGCATACTCCGATGGGGGCGGCACGGTGGTTCCACGGCATAAATTGCGCGCGCCTCATTCTCTCCTGCGCAACGCCGCGATGAACGCCAGCGTCAACGCCGCCGCGAGTGTCAGATTTAGCGCAAGCGTCAGCGCCAGTGCCAACGTCAGCGCTGACGCTGGCTCCCCGCTCCTTCGCATCCACACATGGTTCCCTTTAGCGGGAGATGGTGTAATTTAAAAAAAATCTAAAGACAGAGCAATATGCCCGTTAAAAAATCTAAAGACAGAGCAATATGTCCGAAAAAGAGAGCAAAATAGATATGCTGGTTGATGTCAAGAGAGAGAAATGTACCTGGGCAGGCCACGTAATGCATGGGACAGCCACGCAGTTGCGATAAGCTTGAACAGCGAGAATGAACGCGGAAAGGAAACACACACACACACACACACACACACACACACACACACACACACACACACACACACACACACACACACACACACATACACACACACACACAGAGAGAGAGAGTTTATTTTCAACTGTAATCGTTTATTTTCATGTGCTCGTGACGTACACACACACCCGTGACGTACACACACATATATATACCGGGTGTTCAAAGTTAAGCTTGATAGTTTTGTTGAAATTCAGCACTGGGAAGAACGTGCAAACCACCTTCGCAGATAAGTTATGCATCCAGGGGGACACAAAGTAAGACAATATTTATCGCTATCAGCCCCTAATTTAACTAAGATTGAATAATTAGCTTTTTAATGATTGCAGCAAGCGGGCATCTTTGTATTGAAAAGTTGGGGGAAGTCACGTTTCCTCACAGTCCCATTTGGAAGAATTTTTCTAGCATGTCTGTGCCCCTAGATATTCCGCTGCAAAGTTTATTTGCAGTATGCATGATTACTTGCGCAAGACGGTGAGGATCGGCGCCATGCTCCTCCCTGATGTGACGAGCAGTCAATTCTTGCTATCGCCAGCCGGTAGCAAGACGGTAACCGTTATCATCTTTGCCTATGCCTTCGACAACGTTGTCAGAATAAAGGCCGCACGCAACTGCCGCGACACATCGGGAGGAGCGTTGCGCCAGTGCTCACTGCCTCAGATGCGTAATCATACAAAGCGCAATGAAACTTTGCAGCGGGATATCTCGGGACACAGACATGCTAGAACAATTCTTCCAAGTGGAACTGTTTGTAAACGCGACTGCCTCCAAGTTTTTAATACAGAGATGCCCGCTTGCTGCACTTATTAAAAAGTTCATTATCCAGTCTTAGTTTATTGGGCGGCTGATATCGATAATTGTTCTCTCACTTTGTGTCCCCCCGGATATAAAACTTATCTGCAAAGGTGGTTTTCACGCATATTCTAGTATTGAATTTTATGAAAATCATAAAGCCTAATTTTGAACACCCTGTATACTTACATCACGTGGACAACCGGTGCTCAGTAAAAGCAACGAAGTGGATACGAAAGGAAGGGAAAAGAAGCCAAGAATGGCAGAGACTTAGTTGGAACGATAAGGTTTAGTAGTTCGAAGGGATGAAATACAATCGACTCGCGCAAGATAGGACAGAACAGAGATCATTTGGAGGGGCCTTCGTCCTGCATCTAAAAAAAGTCCCAAGCTCCCTTATGTATTCACATAAGATGACTCGAAGGCGAAAGCCTCTCTTTCTGCACAATGGATGTGTTGATCCTGCGCCGCCATCCTCTGAAAGCTTTCTGCACCTAACGTGGTTTTGCATGAGATGCTACCGATCCTCGATGTCTTCAGGATCGGAGGCATCTCGGCTGGTTTTGCACTGCCTCCGGGATGGAGCCACCTTTAACCAAGCAATAATGCCATGTGATGTTGTGACCATTTGATGTCACGTTATGTGATGTCGCAGTGACGTCATCCCGACGAATCATGTTTCGGTGATATGTGGCGTCATGTGGTAACGTCATCAAGTGAGGATGATTTTTTGCATCACTCGTGTTGGCTTCGCCGGCGGCAACGGATGATGGTGAAGACTAACGGTGACGATGATGGTGAGCAGTAATTATGCTACTACCTAATAACCTTCCGGTATATATTGCAATTTACCAGATGTAAGAACGCCTCACGAACTATTGAAATTGTTACGAGTTCTCAGAGTGTAATCAGTGTGACATTGCAATGAAATACATCGGCGATCCACGTGCGGTCCTCTCCGAATGAGACGCGTCAATTTATGGCTATGTAATGCATGCACATTAGTTTCCACCGTCTTCAATTTTTATCGCATCATTGTAACGCTGGCTTATACGCGTACGTAAGAGCCAATATCATCTTCAGTGGGCGTATTCTCAGCGTTACGAAACATCTCGATCAATTGCCCACATCATGCACTCGTTGTGCCCAAAATTTTGATGCGGTGTGTGATGTGGCGCATGCGATGTGGTGTGAAAATAGTGCATATCCCACCGAAGTCTTTGCAATTTGATATGTTTTGCTGGCGATATGCACTGCAATGTAATTTGTTCACTTCATGCCACAATGAGGAAGCAAATGATTATATTACGTAAACGGTACACTTACTTTTTTATGAAGATAGTTTTAGCGTCTGAACAACCACTTTTCAAGTGACCGGCATATCCCAAGCATGGGCGTTCTTGGCGTTGGAAATGCGGGGCACAATGCTTTCGCTTATATAGTTTCTTAAATGTGACCAATACCAAATATGCGCACAAGTGACATTTGAATGCGACTTGTGCGAAAGCAAATATCAGCATGTGGCAACTTTCTGGCTTTTTAGCCGTAAAAATGGTTCAGCTGTTCTCTTATCCTCTCTCTCGCACACCAATCGCAGAACGTTTCCTGAGACTTCCTTGATATACCATAGTTAAAGGTGGGGGTACTTAGTCAGAAACGTAGGGCTCGGTATTTAACATTTTATTGCAGTATCCAGACATTGGGGTCGACAAGCAAGTTTATTGAAAAACCTTCAGGAGCAATTCTGTTTTGTGAAGGTGGACGACAAGCACAGATGTTTAGCACAAGGCACAGAGGTGACACGGCGGTAGCCAGTTTGGTAAGAAAGGTTAGGTTGTGAAAGTAGCCATCAATGTTCAAGCCACTTTCCAGAGTCTGCAACACCGCCATCCAATTACGAGTAGGTTTCACTGCAATACACAATGTGCAAAACGCAGCTTACAGAAACCAAGTTTACTCTCATCCCTTTGTGTTGGCTTCACTTCTAAATACAAATGCATTGCTTCGAAGATATTGTTCCTGGGGCACTATAAGATCGACGAAAAGTTGAAAGTTGGAGATTGGAGTTTACTTGCTTCTATATAAGCCGCCGTATATAAAAGAAAATGAAGGCCCTTTGAGGTTTTTTCTGTTACTTCAGTAATTGTGCACGGTTACCGTTCCCTAAGCATGTAGCTTTTAGAGAGTCCTAACCACGGTGGTAAAATATGCAAGCCATTTCTATGGTTGAGATATATTCACATTCCGCGAGCGTTGACTTTTGGTATATTTCACAACTTTTGGTGGCAATATTTCCGTGGGTTAAAGAAAAATAAACAAAGCCAGGAGCACTTGCCCTATTGGGAAAATGGGGGCGAGCGAAGTATACACGGGGTATGAAGCAGACACTACTTTTCCTTTCTTCCATCTTTCTTTCGTTTTGTCACATTGGGTAATGCTCCCTCCAAGCTGTTTCCATCGTCCATGCCGGGTATTGAACGGTCATCTACGTCTTTAGCAGCGCAACGTGTCAATCGCTTGAGGCAACACCGACAGCCATGCGTCGTATCATGTGTATGCAGGCAAGCATGATATGTGGCAACGCCGGATTGCATTTTGCGCATAAAACACGAACACGAAGGGAAGGACCACGAGACGAGAACGGACTAACAACTGAAGGTTTAATTAATGTCAGAAACCACGGATATGTGTAGGTTCTGCAATGAACCTTGAGCTGTTATTCTTTGCCTGTCTCGTGGTTCATCCCTTCGTGTTCATGTTACAGTGAAAGCTGTTATGAGATCATTTCACCGGCCGTTTTTGGCGCCGTAGTTGTCCGCCGCCGCCGCCGGTGTCCGTAACCACCATCGCTCGAAATAAGAAAAAAACGAAACAAGAAAAAAATTCCAGGACGGAACGAGGTTCGCACCTGGGCCCTCTGCGTGGGAGCCCAGTATTGAACCTCTGAGCCATGCCGGTGCTAGAAACTGCCTTGCAAAAAGGTCCTATACAGGCTTCATGTCGGGAAGGAACCACATTAGCATATGCTGTATAGCGTGATAGAAGAGCGAAATAAGCACCAAACGCCGCACAACGCGAATTCTGTCATAAGGCATCACACAATGCAAATTGCGCAACGAGTAGGTTGTTGAATGCCTCCAACCCATTACAAAGGGCTCTGCCATAATTCTTCATCGCCATCAGGCACAGCATCAACAAAGTGCGCATAATGTCTTACATGCATTTAGCAGATACGACGGCTCTCCGTAGAATGACGAAAAATGGCACAGTGCCTGCTGCCCTACTTCTAAAAAATTAGAATGATTTATAGCGTAGTGGGTCCCTCGAAAGTGCACTTGTATTGATTGCCAAGGAAGCCCATAAGCGCATGATCCATTTCCTCGGGGTCTCAGTAAAATTACAATGATTTATAGCGTCGTGGGTTTCTCGCAAGTGCACTTGTATTAGTTGCCAAGGGAGCCCATAAGCGCATGATCCATTTCCTCGGGGTCTCAGTAAAGTTCTTCGCCCCCCCCCCGTCTCTCTCCCACGTCAAGGTATGTTATACGGCATGACGGGAGAGGGAAATAGCGATCGGGCGTCACCCAATGCAAATTGCATAACTGGTGGGCCGTTTAAAGCTTCCAACCCATTATAAAGGGCTGAGCCATAATTCTTCATCGTCATCAGTTGTTGCGTCAACAAAGGGCACATAATGCCTTACAGACGTGTAGCTGGCGTCCCGCTTCCCGGCAGACTGAAGAATAATGGCTTAGTAGGTGCTTCCCAAGTTCACAAAAATTGTGATTTATGGCGTAGTGGGTACCTTTCTAGTGAACTTGTATTAGTAGCCCCAAGGCAGCTAAGAACGGGCTCTAGAAACGCCGCTCTTCCAGCTTTCGCTGTGACTGTGCTGCGGGTTCAGCGCAGACCTGGCGTTTCTTTTTTCGCAAAGTGTAATCCGGAACCACAAAATAGTTTTTTTATAGATCATCAGGCATGCGCTCTCGGTGCCGCAGAGTTATGGGGGAGTTTGTCAGCTAAGGGCTTCTAAAAATAATATTTGAAATTACTATGGGCCTTCCGTGCATTAGTATAGACCCTATCGGAAAAAACAGCGTTTCCAGTGCCTCCCAGTGCCTTTCAGCGCACTGGGTGGCACTGTAAACGCTGCACAGTGTGCCCCAGTGTACTACAGCGCTCTGGGAGGCACTGGGACAAACTGTACAGCGTGGCCAGTGCCGCCCAGTGCGCTGAAAGACGCTGGGAACACTGTACAGTGTGGCCCAGTGTCTTACAGCGCACTGGGAGGCACTGGCCACGCTGTACAGTGTCTGCTCGCGCACTGGGAACACTGGCAGCACATTGGAAAAAGCTGGACGCACTAAGTGGAATTCATATAAGATTTGGTATTGGGTCGCGAGAAGTCAAAAGAAAAACTTACGGAATATCTTGAAAATATTCTATTGTGTGTCCTGTACATATCTAGCTTTAGTTTTAGTTAAGCGACGGAGGTTTGTATACGTTAAAGCAATCATCTCTCGAGCGCTCGCGTGCGCGCTTTCTCTGAAGTGTGTGATCAAGTGTCGTAAATGTAGTTCATATAACTGCATCGAAACAACTTATCATTCGCAACACAATATGATATTAGTATTAGTCTGATAATAACATCAATCTACGCTAGCAGCTAGTCCTTCCATATGGGCTCGTACCGCTGAAAGCCGCACGTCACCGGCAACAGTGAGCCAATGTAGCGCTCTATCTCAGCGTTTTTAGCTTCTGATTCATGTAGTCGAAGGTGCTAATATGGCCTCGCTTGAGTCGAGTATGATCGAAACTACATTCGAACAGTTATTAGATTCTTCGTAATTGAATATCCACGTTCTTAACAGCGATCGTGGCGCACGGAGTACAGCTCTAAGCCTAACGGCCGGTTCGGCTATAGGATGCTGTACTGCGGCTGTATAGTACGCGGAACGTAAACAAAAAGAACAGAAAATGTGTTCAAACGGGTGACGAAAACTAAAGCCTTCAGTGTGCAGGTCAGATGCACATTGTTGTTTACGTAGGTATGACTGACTGCTTAGCGAGCCAGTGCGATTGGCGCAACACATCTGCGGTTAAGCTAATATTTTTTGCGGCAAAACGGGCCAGGCAGACGTTCCGATCCTAGGCAGCACGCAAAAAACAAATTAACTACCTTCCCTTAGGTTCTCGCGAGCACGAAGAAACTGAAATATGCGTTTGTAAACGAGAAAAATGAAAATACTGGCCACCGGAGGTAGTTATAACATGAAGAAAAAAGTGCCAGTATCTCATCTTCCAGGTGTGGTGTGGTGCACAATAAAGAAAAAAAAATTCCAGGTGTGGTGCAGCGGTAACGTGTCAGACTCGGGCTGTATGCTTGTGATGAGTGGAGTGCGCGTTTGAATTGTGCGCCTTTCAAAAGTGTGCATCATAAAGAAAAAGACGACAAGGAGTGCGCGCGCGTAGATGAGCACAGTGCCCAAAGGAAGACGACGACGATGAAAACCTTCACGAGGGCGCGAGGTGTAAGGATTCGACGGACAAGTCGCCCAATAAGAAGACAGCACGGAGCATGTCAAGAGCCAATCACCTGTCAACGCGCCGGTCGCGCAGTGTCCAATGAAGAGTAGACAAGTGGACCGGAGAGGGAGAAAAGCCTTGTGCACGGAGTTCCAAGGGGGAGTTCGAAGGGAACCCGAGAAGCGGAAGGTTGCCACAGGACCGGGCGCTGAAGATGGGCCGTCGGGTTGCGGACCCGAGCCACCAAGACTTCAACCGGCCGTGGCCTCCTGCCATCTAGTTCCCGTGCGAGACCACAGCTATGGTGCGCAAACTCCACCTCAAGGCCTGCGGACTCCGGAGCCGACAGGCGATGTAGCATCAGCCGTCGGGCTACGGGCCCGAGCTGTGCGTCCAGCTTCCTGGCCAGGTTGCCCTGGCATCTCAGTGCGTCGCCCAGCAGCCACCGTTTCCTCTTCGTCACCAGCCAGCCCGCGTCAACTCTACAAGCCTGAACCACCACGTTCCGGTTGCGTTTGTGTCAGCCAGCCCGAAGCAATTTGGTGAGACAGAACTCGTTATATTCGCCGCTCCGCTGCTCATCCGCGTCAGAGCTAGACTCTAGAGTTTAGGTCTTTGAACTCGCATTCTGTTTGTTATTTAGGAATGTTTTAACGTGTGCAGTGAACTTTTTGTTAAATGTTTACCTAGGTATAGTTATTGCTTCTTCAGTGTATAATTAAATGTCTTTGTGTGTTGAAACAAACGGCTTTGTCCTCAATAAAGCTCTCCGACGCTCCAGTCTTACAGAGCTTTCGTAAATAAGAAAAAGAACCTGCATCAGAAATTGGCGTCCGCAGCGACAGAACAAAGCCGTTTGTTTTTCGACTTGATGTTTTAATGGTGTGAACCATGGCGAGCACGTGGGAATTATTGGAATTGGCGGAACGTATGGGTCTCGAAGGACCAGAGTTCAGAGCGTGGTATGAAGAGCAGAAGGCGCGAGAGCGAGAGGAACGGGCTGCAGAACGAAAGGGAAACAAGGAGAAGCTCGAATCGGAGCTTAGGGCTAAAATGGAACAGCTCGAAGTGGAGAGGCGAGCACTTGAGCGGCGACTCGAAGTGGAGAGGCGAGCACTTGAGCGGCGACTCGAAGTGGCAATGGCTGAGAAGACGCACCTTGAGAGCCAGAGTTATGGGCAGGTGGTTGATGGTTGCTCAGATAGCAGTTTTCCATGGAGTAAGTCGGATTTCTGCAGGGTTAGCCTTGAACCTCGCCATAGCCTTTCGTCAGAGCCAGGAGCTCAGATAGAGGATGGCAGAGAGGTAGGCGGCCAAGAAAGCAAGATTCTTGCAGAGCTTGATGAAGCGGAGGATAGCTTCGCAAGCGTGGAACAAGGTAGTTCCATTGAGAGTGAGTGGTGCTTTGGAACCTCTGGGAGGCCAGGCACGTATCAGGAAGAGGTAGGATTGCCTCTCAACAGCTCCACTGAAGGAGCACAAAAAGGTCGGCTAGGTGATGACGGCGAGTGCCGTGAAAAAAGTTTGGACGCCGATCCTTGTGTACCACAGGAGATGGTAACAGGCGCCACGTACATGGTTGAAGACCATGTGAATGACTCGGTTCTAAAGAGAGAGAGCCAGCCTTATCGGGTTTATACAGATGCGGTCTCTCCGATAGAGCATGGAGAGAGTGCAGTAGCACTTGTCCAAGCGGACAGTTTAGCGTCGGAGGTGCTTTCCCCAGTATCTATCGATGTGGCCGAGCCAGATTACCAATATGGTAAGGTGAATGGTGTTGAACACAGCGATGAGAGGGTTGAAGGTGAACTCGGAGAAGATGGCAGATGCCAAGGGCATCCTTGCTTCAGCAGCAAGGAACCAGGTGTGTTTCCCGTGGCGTATTGGAATGCGGAGAGCATTTACTCTAAGGCTTCAGGTTCGTTAAAAGAGTGCGAGGCAAAGAAAGGCGTTCGCGTGCGGGAAGGAATCAATCGGCCGCTCGTGTCTCGGTGCGCCTGGAGGCAACGCCTCGTGTTTGTATTGAACCCGTGCTGCGTCGTCAATAGGAATTCCATTGAGCGTCCAGTTGTTTTCACGTGGGTTTTTAGACACGCGTCTTACCGACCACGCTTGAAAGCGTCATTCTTTCTTTGGTCTTGTCGGTGTGTGAAAACTTCCACACGTTTGGTTTGGGACGCTATTACATGAGCATCAAGTTCAATGACCGGTCGCTGTTTTGGGTTCCTGACTTTGGACAACGGATTTATATGTTTTGTAGATATGCGAGTTGGTTGTGGACATTCATTTGAGGTTGAATGTGATATAACATAGCTTTTGGCAAGGTTTTTGTTGTTGTATAAGGAAAGCATTGGTTGAACTAAACGGGCTGAGGTTTCAAATATTCATTGTACTTGTGTGTTCGTTAGGTCCGGATAGTGCGCGCAACTGAGTAATGACTTCTAGCCTATAACGAACGGACTTGAGTTGTGTGAATACGACTAAGAGCTTTATTGTGAACACTGTGTTCTCGATGTCTATATGATTAGAGAGCAGACTACAAATTGGCACTCATTGGTGTTAATTGTTTAGTGTTATATTATGGTAATATAACGCAATTGGTTAATTACTCTAAGGCAAGTGAACAAGTGTTGCGTTCTGGTTGTCGGTGTTGTGAGTGATATTATTGCGTGCTGTCTATCACTTATATGTTCCGCGCACTGAGCAGCAGTTTTTTCAAAGCGAAAAACTTTTCGAAAAGGGGGCCTTTGTGATGAGTGGAGTGCGCGTTTGAATTGTGCGCCTTTCAAAAGTGTGCATCATAAAGAAAAAGACGACAAGGAGTGCGCGCGCGTAGATGAGCACAGTGCCGAAAGGAAGACGACGACGATGAAAACCTTCACGAGGGCGCGAGGTGTAAGGATTCGACGGACAAGTCGCCCAATAAGAAGACAGCACGGAGCATGTCAAGAGCCAATCACCTGTCAACGCGCCGGTCGCGCAGTGTCCAATGAAGAGTAGACAAGTGGACCGGAGAGCGAGAAAAGCCTTGTGCACGGAGTTCCAAGGGGGAGTTCGAAGGGAACCCGAGAAGCGGAAGGTTGCCACAGGACCGGGCGCTGAAGATGGGCCGTCGGGTTGCGGACCCGAGCCACCAAGACTTCAACCGGCCGTGGCCTCCTGCCATCTAGTTCCCGTGCGAGACCACAGCTATGGTGCGCAAACTCCACCTCAAGGCCTGCGGACTCCGGAGCCGACAGGCGATGTAGCATCAGCCGTCGGGCTACGGGCCCGAGCTGTGCGTGCAGCTTCCTGGCCAGGTTGCCCTGGCATCTCAGTGCGTCGCCCAGCAGCCACCGTTTCCTCTTCGTCACCAGCCAGCCCGCGTCAACTCTACAAGCCTGAACCACCACGTTCCGGTTGCGTTTGTGTCAGCCAGCCCGAAGCAATTTGGTGAGACAGAACTCGTTATATTCGCCGCTCCGCTGCTCATCCGCGTCAGAGCTAGACTCTAGAGTTTAGGTCTTTGAACTCGCATTCTGTTTGTTATTTAGGAATGTTTTAACGTGTGCAGTGAACTTTTTGTTAAATGTTTACCTAGGTATAGTTATTGCTTCTTCAGTGTATAATTAAATGTCTTTGTGTGTTGAAACAAACGGCTTTGTCCTCAATAAAGCTCTCCGACGCTCCAGTCTTACAGAGCTTTCGTAAATAAGAAAAAGAACCTGCATCACAATGCTGCATCGAGGTGGTGGGTTCGACTCCCGCTCGGTGTCTTTTTTTTTCGAGGTTATTCTTTTTTTTGTCGCAGTGCTCGCGTATTAGCCCTAATTACGATCGGGGTATGACCACAGCTTTTATAAACAATTTAAAAGCCCGATTTCGGCCCGTAACGGGTGGCCCAGTGTGCAGTGCGCCAGCGTCCAGCGTGCCTCGTGCAGCGTCCCAGCGTCCCAGTATCCAGCGCCACACTGGTCCAATAATCAGGTATGGCACTGGGACAGTGCCACTGGGTTTTCCGATAGGGGAGCACCGACAGCGAACGCTCGGTGATCTGCAAGAAAATGTCCTTCGCTTCTGGGGTGCATAGTTATAACTGCGTCGTTGCTGTAATCTGAATAATTCGTGTTACTTCGGAAGTATGCACCCAGTGCCCTAGATAATATTGCCATCTAATTTGTTCAAGTCAAGCCATCGTTTACAATTTTCATCGCTTTTAAGCACTCTATATGAATGTCGACTACATGTGATTAGCGCTACCAAATTTTGAACCTATCATAAATACGTGTTTTCTTTCAATAAGCACTCAGCTGTCATTAAGCGCCTGTCCCTGTGATTTCTTGTGATCGTCTCCTAGGCGCTTTGTTGCTTCCGTTAGCATGCATCAACTAGCTAAACAAAATGTTTTTCTTAGGTTATGCAGACGCGTTTATCTGTGAAGTTAATATAACACATAGTTTATCAGTATCATACTTCTTATTCCTACTGCCTAAAATGAGCTCGTCGTAGTGTACTTGAAACGGCGTTTGCTGGGACTTCGCAACAGCGAATAACTGTAGGCGCTACTCGGGTGTTCGCCGAGCAATCTTCTGATGCGCTTGAGTTTGAGCCTTTGAGCTGCTTCGCGTTTGAAAGAATCTTTTGTTTCATATTGATTTCAAATAATTTAACGATAATTTGTATATTGCTAGAAGCGTTGCGCGTACCAATTCTGTGATCGTGCTCGATATCTATGGAACGTATACTGATGTTTAGCTTAATAGTGCAAAGTTCAATGAACTTTTCTTCTGACTGCTGCCATGCTTCACGTTGGCTGTGAGTTAGGCCAAAAATATGAGGTTTGAATGGAGAGGATTCTCCTGAGTCATCCAGTTTGGATGGTATCTCGCCTACGGCTTTTGTATTGCGGACTACAACAGCACACTCAAAGACAAAATCGAGTATTTGGGGAGTATTTTTGCCACACAACAATAATCGTCATCTGGCTTGGTCGCGTTTCCTTTCTTGAAAACCCAGCTCTCGTCACTTTCCTGTCAAGAATGCTATGTCACGCTGATAACGCGCGCGCCGTTCGTGACCGGGAAGTGCCGCGACCGCGGTGATAACGCGAGGAAAGCACGCGAGGTGGATGACGATTGTTGTTGTGTGGCAGAAACACTCCCAAAATACTCGATTTTGACTTAGAGTGTAGCGATATCACTGATGTTGACATTTTGGGCAGTCACAGAAAAGACATCATGTTCAGTTTTGGCCAGGCGCCTTCTTTTATCGACAAATGCCTTATCACTTGGAGAAAGCTTGGTTCGAATCGACTTCATTTCATTTAGAAGAGACGCTTTACCTGACTACTGTCGAGAGACTTTACCTTATTTAGAGAGACTTTACCTGATTACTGTCGCACTTGTGACTAGTCGCGAAGTCAAATTCCTGCAAACATGGAGACATGGATCACAAATACCAACCAACCAACCTAATTAACGTTGATTCCATCAGTGGGTGCTTCCGGAGAGGCATTCAGTGGGAGAGGTACAGAGCGATAACAAGACAACAAAACACAAAGCACCCGTAATGTCCAAAATATGACTGGCCAACCACTCCGTAAAGATGGTCAATCAGCGAAACTGAAATGTGCGGCCCCGGTGTTAATCACTGAGTTAGTCAGAGGATTCATAAAGTCTTGCTCCGTTATTGATTACGTCTGTGCAAAAACATTTATTGCTCTTTGCCGCCCTTGTCTTTTCTTCACTTTAGTGAACGAGTAATGAGTACTGGGGCTTGCCCGTTTTCTCTGCACATACCCTCCGGGAGTTTTTGCGTAAATAGGACGAGCGAAATCGCCTAGCCATATAAGGCTTCGCTGTAAAATTATTTCACATTTTTATATTAGTCTACAATGCATATAAAACGAAATTAATATACAATATTAAAATGCCCGCCTAGTTCGAGAAAATAACTGCGATCGGCGATTGTTATGATAGCTTCGTGAATATCATTCCAAAGTGCAGTGGCGCGTGCTATTTACTTAGACACGTAAGGCGCGATATTTCAACGTAGGATGACAGTTATTAGACTTTCGCGTCATCAGCTGACCTTATTGAGAAGAGGAAGACTATACACATTTAATTTTGCTGGAATTAGTGTTTCTGGTACGGCCCTTAGCGTTCAACTTTCGCAGATGGCCATCGTAGGTCAAGAAAGCGAAGTTAAAAAGATGGCAAAAAAAGAGCAGCAAGCTTGAGTGTGCCACCACATCTGATTTCCGCAGTAGCAGCTGTAGAAATTGCCTTGTGGATGAACTCTCAACAGTAAAAAGTTGTCTGACCCTCTATTGTGTTGCCTGGTAGCTCATGCTGTGTATTCTTATATGCGCGTCCAGCATGATGGCGGCCACTCTTGTAACGGATTGCTAAGTCCAACTCCTGCAAACGTGGCCAGACAGGTCGCAGAGACCGACTAACCAATATGGTGAATGGTGATAAGTAATTGTGAAGCGGCTACTTATAGGATGTGCGCGGGGCTCACGCGCAGCGAAGAAAACGCAGCAGCGAGTCACTCTTCCTCAGTTACGGTGTAATTCTGTGCGGCCTTGCTTAAAGGGACACTAAAGAGCAAAACGATTTTTCTCGCATTAGTAAAGTAGTCTTCCACAATACCAAAAACACCACGCTTTCTGCGAGAAGACGCTGAATAAGCGAGAAAACGCGCAAGAAGAAAATACAGGTGGCGACGCCACCTTAGAATTCCCGCACTATTTGCCGTGACGTCACATATTTTCGACGGAGCCTGCTTGGCCCTACGCAATTTCTAATCGGTGAAATCGAAGTACATTGTTCTCTGAGGGGGGCAGAGACTTGACATAACCAGTTTGTGGAAATTTTGTCGAGCCGGTGGCGCCAAAATACGTTAAATGCTTTTTGAAATCTTTTGCGTCACGAATTACAAAGTTCGGCGCGAAACTTAAAAACGAACATTTGAACTTGGTTTTCTCCTCCAATAATTAACCTATGGTGGTGAAATGAACTACAAATGAGTTCTCCGAGCACACTTCATCAATCTAAACCAATTCATTGTTTCTCTTTAATGTCCCTTTAATCAACGGCTGACGTAAGCAAGGGCATACTTGGTGCCACCTAGTCACTGTATTAGGACAGCGCAGAGACCGACTTCGCTTGCTGCATTGTGCACTGCCGTCATAGGATAGGAGTAATGGTCCGGAATGCAGCACGTTCACGAAACGACAAAAGGAGGTTCATTTAATATAACAAGGAATCGCAGTTTGCTGCACAGGTAAAAAGCCTAATCTTGCGTAACAATGAAGTCGTAGGGTAGGCAGTATCAGCCAAGTTAGGCACAAAATGTGGGAAGCACGAGCAGTGACCCACAAAACATATTAGTTAGCTTTGTGACTGCGGTTGATTAAAACTGCCGACGGCAGTGACCTTGTGTGGGCCGGGTCGCACACTATGCTTGTCCACTAGACGCCAGACTAGTAGCGCCTCTCATTTGTCCAAATGTCATTTTTCGAATCGAGGGTAAGGATAGCTTTTAAAGCAACGTCAGAAGAACGTGCTACTGATGTCTGTGCTCTCGGACAGCTCGGCGAAAAATTACAACGTCGTCAATGCGACCTGATATCTCTCTTTTGAGATGTCAGGGTGGACAACTGGATGTGCTGATGTAGAAACAGGCAGACAGACGCGAATAGGATGCGCCTTCTCGTGTTTGGCGTGTCGTCGTCGTCTTCTGTTCAGATTCGTATGGCCCGTACTGGCGCGCTACAGGGCCCCCTTCTAGTGAAGAAGTCGCGATTTTATTACAGGTGGCCAGGAGCAGACTGTTCAGCCGCGAAATAGACACAGCGAGAAGGCAATCTGGAGTGATTGTAAGTGCATGAAATGTTAGAGCGTCGATATTCAAGAACTCATGCTTGACGCGGTCGACGGAAACAGTATGTTCCCGGCCGTTGATGAGCAGGAGGATGCATTTAGGTGTGCGGTTGAGGGTCTTTAACGGGTCATCATACGAGGGCTGTGAAGGAAGCCGCACGGCGTCGTGTCTCACAAAAAACGAGCGTGAAGTTTTGTAGGTCAGGACTGACATGCACAGAGCGGGTTGTTCGTCGTTTTCGGAGAGGAATTATGGTACGCATAGCGTTGCTTTCACGGTATGCGTAGTCGTAAAAGTCTGCAGATACCATGGGTTCGTCACTGAAGAATTCGCCCGGAACACGAAGAGTCGTGCCGAATGTCAGCTCGGAAGCGCTTATGGAGGGGTCGCTACGAAGAGGCGTGCGAATGCCAAGCATAACGAAAGGAAGGCGCTCGGTCCACGATGAAGGTAAAGAAGAATCCATGAGTGACGGCTTCAGTTGGCAATGATTGCGTTGGCGATAGGTTGGTACAAGGTAGTCTTGATGTGGTTGACACCGAGGAGCCGGATAGATTGGCGACGAATGTTAAGTCGAATTGGCGACCACGGTCACTCTTAACGCTTGGATTCAGGGCAGAGTTGCCAGATGCTTCCGAGCTAGCGAGGAAATAGTTATCACAGAAGAAGTCCCAAAAAAGTGGCGCGACTTTCCTGAAGAAGCCCAAAAGCAGCGGAAATTTAGTAAATTTGCCGCTCTCGAAAGCATTTTGATCATATTAAAAAATGACTAAAATACGAAGATAGTTGAAAAAAAAACATTTTAATTATTTCGTACAGCAAAAATATGCGCAAATATGAACGAAAGTCCATATTTACTTTTTAACATTGTCTGTAGGGCAGTCTCCATTCGGTTGAATGGGCGTTTGACAGTGCACGCCTAACGTTACTTCTTGATTTCCCCAACGTATGTTTGATTTCAACACTCAACAACACAATGTCATCGACAAACGCGCTATTGGGTAAAGTGGTGATCGCTAAAATAACTATATTTGCTGGAAAAGTCAGTTTCGCCGCAAGGGCGAAGCAGTGAATGTGATAGCAAGAAATTGGAATGTGACACGAAGAAGGAGAAGCAGCTCGATACTTGCAGGGCGCCGCTGGAGCACAAAGGACGCCCGAAAAGAATTCACAGGCAAGCATATGGTAAGCGTGAACTAACTACTGTCGCAGTTGTTAGGTCTCTTTGCTTGAGCAACGCTCTGCGAGTGTAAACAATAGTGTTTGAGAATTGGGCCCCAAAAAGCTTGGGGACCAAGGATTTTGCGAGCTGTCAGGACGCATGCACATAACCCAAGCCGCTTTTGGGCCTTTGTGCTCGCGTTAGCCCAAGACCCGAGAATCGAAAACTAGCGTGGGACCCCAAGGCGTCTTGGGTCATCGCGAGACTGGAAAAGTTGTGAATTGGGTCCCAAGGAGCTTGGGGACCCAAGAAGCTTGCGAGACGTCACGACGCATGCGCAGAACCCAAGCCACCCTTGGGCTTTTGCGGCAACCAGTAAAGTAAAAAGTTGGGATAGTTGGTATTTGTTCATGATGACTGAGGGGCGCGAGAAAAGGGCAAAAAAATCACAGCATATCCACGGAGTGAATGATGATGAGTGGGCGAAACTGCGGAGGTTCATCGGTAAACCGTGAATCTTCCGTGAATTCTGCCCAGTACATCATCACCGACGTGAGATCGGGCGCGTTTATACTAAAGGTTCGATGAGTTATGACGACTTGCAGCTCACTTTAATTTTACATATACGCTGTGAATTTTCATTGTTTAGAAAACCATTGCTTTAGAAAACATCTGGCGTCTTTCGTTAAGCAGCTGGCGTCTTTTCGTTTTGCTTTAGAAACATCTGGCGTTCTTCCGTTTTGCTTTTACAAAACATCTGGCGTCTTTCGTTGGTTTATTTCATCAATCAACGGCGTTTTGAACAAAATTTTTATTGTTTAATCACACACAGGAGAAATCTCACCAGGCACTACCTTGGAGGTAAAGAATGGCTGCTAATGGGAATGAGAGACAGAAGAAGTCGGCTTTTAGCTACCGCTGCGAATTTTTTATTGTTCAACAACGCACAGGAAAAATCTCCCACCGGCACCACCTTGGAGGTCAAAGCGTAAGACTGGTTACACACTACGACTACGATTACGAGGGACGAACGGGTGCCGCCTTAAGGAGCTTCGCCCCTAAAACGAAAAGAAGTACACGGAACGACGCGCTACTAGCAACTGGAATATTTTTATTCAGGAAAGGCATATTTAGACCGCAGTGAAATGAAATCTAAACCAACGAGTTGACCAAAAAATATGCCCAGCATGCCTACGTGAAGTAACGCTGTAGATAGGTCATCTCTCCCCTTCCTGCAGACTGAAAGACGGGTGACTGATACAATCCGGCCCCTCCCTATGGATACACGGCCTTAAGAGAGTGGTTTCGAGGTGTGGGGTGGATCACGTGTTCTCCGCAGAAAACAAGGTGGGCCGCATCTGCTCAGCGGTTGGTAAGAAGATAGGTAGGCCAAAGCAGTGTGAAAAAATTGGATGTACCATGAAGCACGTAAGGCAGTTCGTTCCTCGCGCACGTGGTGTTGTATACAGAATACCGCTGTCGTGCGGCAACGCACACATCGGGCAAACTGGTAGATGCCTCAACGTGCGTTTGCGAGAGCACCGCAGCTCCTTATAGTAAGGCTATTCATGCACCTGGCGGTGCATTGCATGGGGTGCAATAAAGGTAGCTGCAAGCCTGCATTTTAACAGACAACAGTAATCTACATGCACACGGGTTCAGCGGAGAGGGAGATTATAAAGCCCTCTTTCTCCAGAGGGAGGGGCCGGATTGCGCCAGTCACCCCTCTATCAGTCTGCAGGAAGGGCGTTACAACAGCGTTACTTAACGCAGGCATGCTGGGCATATTATTTTTTGGTCGACTCGTTGGGTTAGATTTGATTTCACTGCGGTATAAATATGTCTTTCCTGAATAAAAATATTCCAGTTGCTAGTAGCGCGTCGTCCCGTGTACTTTTCGTTGTGTGCCGTTTTCTCGCGCCCCTCAGTCATCTTGCGTTAGCGTTGGCCCAACACCTACAATGGAAAACTGGCATGGGTCCCCAAGGCGTCTTGGTCGCCATCGAGACGAGGCAGCCGCAGCGCGGGGCATGACTTCGCCACGTGTGGCGCCCCGTGCGTTTGACCCAACGCAGCTGGCGTTTGGCCATATCAGAGAGTTTGAGAATTGGGGACCCAAGACGCTGGGCCCCCAAGCTGCGGTGGGCAGCCTGCTCTTGCGTTCGGATGATCAGCAGAGTTTGAGAATTAAGCCAACGCAGGCTGCGTTGGGTCAAGCGCACGAAGCGTCACGCGTGACGAAATTTACAATCACGAGAGACGCGGACCATACCGCGCCATGGCCCGGCTGCGTCTGTGTCTTCTCGCTGGTGACCCAAGACGCCTTGGAGCCCCACGCTAGTTTTCGATTTTTGCGTCTCGGGTCAACGCGTGCGGAAGAGCCCAAGAGTAGCTTGGGTTCTGCGCATGCGCCCTGGCGGCTCGCAAGCTTCTTGGGTCCCCAAGCTCCTTGGGGCCCCAATTTTCACTCTATTTTCAAGCTCTGCTGCTCCTCCAAACGCAAGAGCTGCCTACCCAACGCAGCTTGGGTCCCCAAATCTCAAACTCTCTACTATGCAGACGCCACGCGGGCCACCACGCTGTATGGCCCGTGCCTCGCATGATTTTAATTTGACCATGTATAGCGCCCGAGCGTTTGCGCCAGCGCAGCTTGCGTTTGACCGAGTTCTCAAACTCTGCTGATCCTCCGAACGCCAGAGCAGCCTACCCAACGCAGCTTGGTGACGCAGTGTCTTGGGTCCCCAATTCTCAAATTCTCTAATGGAGAATCAGATGCTCTTAGATATTTCATTCTCTTTTAAACTGCGGCGCGTGGAGTGACCCCCTGCGTTTTCTGCCACAAGGGGGCGTCTGATGCAGGGTGTGCCTGGTGTGTCCGGTGTTCTTTCTATTTTAGGGGCGAAGCTCCTTAAAGCGGAACCCGTTCGTCCCCGTCGTAGTGCGTAACCACTATTAACGCTAGTACCAGATCTTGACCTCCAAGGTGGTTCCGGTGGGAGATTTCTCCTGTGCGTTGCTGAACAATAAAAAATTCGCAGCGTGCGCGTTAACTAAAAGCCGAATTCTTCTGTCTCCCATTCCCATTAGCAGCCATTGTTTACCTCCAAGGTAGTGCCTGGTGAGATTTCTCCTGTGCATGATTAAACAATAAAAATTTTGTTCAAAACGCCGTTGATTGATGAACTAAACCAACGAAAGACGCCAGATGTTTTCTAAAATCCAAAACGAAAAGACGCCAGATGTTTCTAAAGCAAAACGAAAAGGCACCAGCTCCTTAAAGAAAGACGCCAGATGTTTTCTAAAGCAATGGTTTTCTAACCAATGAAAATTCACAGCGTACATGTAAAATTAAAGTGAGCTGCAAGTCGTCATAACTCTTATCGAACCTTTAGTATAAACGCGCCCGATATCACGTCGGTGATGATGTACTGGGCAGAATTCACGGAAGATTCACGGTTTACCGATGAACCTCCGCAGCTTCGCCCACTCATCATTTTTTCTTCCACATCACAGTGGGTACAGAAAAGGGCCACTTTGTCGTGCGCGTTTTAAGGCAGTTTTCACATTGAAAGAAAATTAGGAGCGTTGCGTAATAGAAAACACGCTCAAGTTCCTGCGAGGTTTGCTTACCACCAGCGGTAAATGGTGCATATAAATAGCTCACCGTTATTTCGCCGGCGCATGCATGGGGCATGGTTGAGTTATCTAATGCAGCAGGCTAGGGAGAGAGGGATCGAAGGTTCGAATGTCGGGTGCTTGTGAATTTCTTTCTTCTGCTTTATTTTCCTCTGTGCATTTTTATATATATACATACATATACACATCCGGGGCATGACGGCGACGGCAAAAATCGGCCAACCGTGTCCATATAATTGCTATCGCAACAAAAAGCAAATAGGCCCAAAAACGCGACAAGCGACTGGAAAATTGTACAAGCGAAAAGAGGCCCTAATCTGCTTATTATAAGCAGACCTGGCAACTGTGATTCAGGGACAACGTAGCGGCTAATGCACAGAGTGGCGGGTGCTCTAGCTGTTGCCTCTGCAGTTATGTTTTGAAGAGGCATCGCTTCAGGCCATCTTGTGAACCTGTCAGTGCAGTTTAACACGTGGAGTGATGGTTACCACGTGGAGAAAGGGGACCGCGAATATCGACGTGCAGGTAGCTGAAGCGAGTGTCCGGGGAAGGGAACGTACCAGGATGGGTCACAGTGTGGCGATGCGCTTTAGAATGTGGGCACCTGAGGTGCGCACGTGAGCAACGACGAACCTCTAATTCAATACTGGGCCACACAACCAAATGCGATCATTCGCTGTGTGGAGCAAATGCCAGGGTGAGCCAAAGAATGCAGGGTATCAGACTGCTCGATGGAATGCGAGAGTAGTATAGGGACGAGGACGCCCTGCCGACGTATCACAAAGGAGGGACACGATACTGTCAGGCACCAAGACATCCGCCAAGACAAGAGATGTGTTGCGCTTGTGCAGCAGCTGGAGCTGCTCGTGATTTCTCAGGGCAGCAGCCATGGGCGTTAAGTCGACGCTCGTTCGGCCATGTTCTGTTGAATGGATAGCGGCGCGAGAAAGTGCATCAGCAACCGCGTTTGCTTTTCCACTGAGGTGGCGAATGTCGCTCGTGTGTTCAGAGATGAAGGCGAGCTGTCTTATTTAGCGGGGTGCGTACGAAGTGCTGGCGGGTGTCAGTGGTTTATGATCGGTAAGGATGTGAAAGGTGCATCTCTCAAGGAAATGTAGAAAGTGCTTTACAGCCAAGTAGATGGCGAGCAGCTCTCGGCTGAAGGTACCGTAGCGGTGCTCGGGAAGGGCAAGCTTTTTGGAAAACAAGGCAATGGGCTGCCAAGCGCCAGCGACGGACTGCTGCGTGACTGCAGCGACAGCTTGACGGATGTTAGGGCGTCGCATTTAAGATGGGCGAGTAGTGTAGCGATAGCAATGGCTTATCGAATGTCTCAAAACGGGCATTCAGCCGTGTCACTACAGGGTACGAGAAAACTTTGTTGAGAGGCTGCGGTATATCGGCGCAGCGAGGAATGAAGCGACGGTAAAATTCGCGTAGCTGCCTGGTGGCAGATGGCGAGGAAACTCACGAATGGCGGTTACATGAGTCGGTAGTGGACGAGTACCGTGTGTGTAGACGCGATAGCCGAGGAATGCCAGCTGGGCGACACCAAACTCGCTCTAAGTGCCGTTAACAACGCGGCCGAAGTTGCTGAGTCTCGCCATCACAGGACATAGATGGAGCTTGTGAACTTCAGTAGTGGTACTGAATACGTGGATGTCGTGGTGATAGGCAAAGCAGCAGATCAAGCCACGTAATCTAGGCCAAAGGAGCGGTGAAAGGTCTGTACTACATTGCGAAGACCAAATGGCATGCGCAGATATTCGAACACGCTGAAGGGTGTTATATTAGAGGTCGTGGGAATGTCTGCGTGTTCGACTGAAGTCAGGACATAGGAAATGACGAGGTCCATCCTGCTAAAATGGTGCAGCCATGCTGTGTCGAAGTAAGCTTCCATATTGCTAGCGAACACACACAAAGGACGACATAGAAGGAGACAGGACCACCGCTAGACTTCAACTGATTTTTAATCGACATGAAGGACACAATACATTTCTTTGCGCACGCGCAGGTGCCACGTCACAGACAAAGTTTATCCACCGAGCAAAAAGAAGAGAAATTCTCCGCCGCCTATCGATACCGCCAGTTCGCACGTGGTCTCCTTCTATGTCATCCTTTGTGTGTGTTCGCTAGCAATATGGAAGCATACAATCAATACCAACTAGCCCAGCTTAATGCATTAACGTGTCGAAGTAAAATTGTCGATATAAGGAATTGGGTACTGATCCCGGACAGTGGCCTTGTTACGAGCGCGGTAATCACCGCAAGGTCGCTAGTCACCAGTCTTCTTGGGCAGGGGCGTAGCCAAGGGGGGGGGGGGGGGGGTTGGGGGGTTCAAACCCCCCCCCCCGAAATTTTTCACTTTTGCTTGCGTATATAGGCACGCACACATACATAAAGTATGGTGGAACCCCCCCCCCCCCGAAAAAAATTTCTGGCTACGCCCCTGTTCTTGGGCACCATGTGGAATGGCGAGGCTCAAGGATGGGAGGACGGACGAATGAAACCAAGGACAAGCATGTCCTCAAAGAGCTTTTTGCCAACAGCGAGACGATCTGGTGCGAGGCGACGAGCCCGGACAAATACGGCGTGGTGTTGTGATGCGTCAGGCTGTGGGCGACCGAGGACTTAAAGGAGGATGGTTGGAAGACGTCCGGAAACGTGGCAACGACGCCTGACCAAAGGTCTGGAATGTTGGTATGCGCCTGGAGAAGCCGGAGAGGTGAAGCGCTACAGGAAATGCCTTGGAGGACTAAGCATGTATTGGAGTCCAAGATGGGGACTTATCCACATGGCGACGACGAGCTTCTAGTGCCACAGCAAGTCAACTCCGATGATTGGTTGGCGCACGTCCGCAATGGCAAAGAGCCAGCGAAAAGTACATCTGAGGCCGATGTCAAGAGTACCGACTTTTGATCGTAAGCAGGATCGTCGAACCTTTGACCGCAGTGAGAGGAGGGGAGTCGGGAGGATGGCGAAGGAGTAAAAACGGAAATTTCAGCGCCAGTATCGCAAAAAGCGAGCCTTGGTGATACGATCAGTGACGTTAGACGGCTGTGCCTGGCCCGGAAACAGCGGGAGCCGTCACTCTTCGGCCAGGTCGTTTCCAACGTGAGAAGAGGGCTGGCGACAGTTGTTTGCGCGCGACCCGTAGCGAAGGTGGTACCAGCAAAGGCTACCGGGAGCAGTGGAAGTGCGGCCAGAGCGATTGGGGCTCAGGAGGCGAGTTCTTGACGGAGGACGCGGCTGGTTTGTTTCAAAGACAGCGACTTCAGATGTCTAGTTGCTCTACTTTGCGGGTGAGCTTCTCGTTAGTAGCGAGGAGACGCGCATAGCTGTCGCCATAACTGCGTTTTTGGGCGAAGGATCTGTAGGGTGACAAAGTGTGGCCACGGAGGAGAAACCGAAATCCATAATTCTGTCGGTCAAATAAGCCAGAGATTCCAGTGTTGATAATGAAGACGCGGTTAGAATTATGCGAACCTGCGTTGACAGGCGCTGTAGTAGTAGTAGTAAAAAACTCTCCCTATTATAGGTCCAGAGATGAAACGTAGGATGCCGAAAGAAGACCATCGAGAAATTTCATTGATACCCATGAGCAGCAAGGATCTTGCACGACGCTCTTGGACGGGATATCGTCCATTCATTCAGCGATGACGTGCGCTCTGATGCGGAAACGCGGCAATTTTCTGCCTTAAGGGATGCGCGGTTTACGTGTGGACCTTCTGGCCAGTCCTCATATTAGGGACGTGAAATCTGGTAGCGCACTCGGTGCAATCAAACCATGAAGCATGCTTGCAAAGGACGCCGACCATAGCTTGATGCTTCTGTGAGGTTTGTCGTTAGTGACTTGTTGGTGATTTTTAGAAACGGCAACGAGTCTTCAGGGACACCGCGGTCAGTCCCATACGCATGGACGACGTGTCATGAGATAAAACGCCTATGCCGCGGCAGCTATCTGCTTAAAACGAGGGAAGTCGCAACTGCTAGGCAAACAGACTGGCAGAACGAATTGGACAACCTCAATGTAGTTGTTTCTCAGGCCACAGAGAAGACGTATCCCGAAAGCAGCATAGTTTTCTTCACAACGATCGAAAGCTGAGACTCAATATCGTTAAATGCATGGATCTGCACAATGTCAGCAGCAAAGCGCGTTCTGCAAAAAAAAAAAGAACTTGACGCTAAGGCGGCATTTAAGAGACAGCAAGAGCAAGGTAAATGTAACTGGTAGCGAAGCTTGCATAGAAGCTCATACGTGCAGAAAATGGTGGCTCATGAGCTGCTGACGAAGCTTAGCGCCATGTGTGTGACAAAAAATAAAGCGGATGTGATGCAATATGCGGTAAAAACGTGACGGCATTTTGCAGGCACTAGCGCAATATTTGATCTCAAAATAGTTTTCTTAGGCCCCTGATCGCTAAGGACTCGCGCTATAGTGAGCCGGCGAGTCCTTGGCGAATGCGCTTGAAGCCACCGCTAGCTAAACTAATATCGACTCATGACTAAACAGCGGTGTTGTTAAGGCGTTTATTTGATGGTACTCAGTTACAACACGCAGTGGCGACATTCAGGTCAAAGCACAGACTATCAGCGCGAGCGGCTTTCTTTCAGGACGAGCCGAAGAGGACGACCCACTAGAAGTCGCTGGAGAGCGTAACCCATTATTCAGTTCCAAGGCTTCGCTACGAAAAGGGAGCTGCCCGGCGACCTAACAGCTCGTTACTATGAGCGTGTCATAGTAGGCCTTGAGGCGCTCCACACTGAAAATGTCGCGCCCGCGAAGGCGCATGTCCTAAGATGGTTCAATGGATTTAATCAGGTAGTTGACCGAGGACGTGCGCTCGACGACATGGTAGGGGCTTTCGTATTTCTGCAATAGTTTTCAACAGAGGCCAGTTGTAGTGGTAGGGACCGAGAGTCATACGAACGCTCCAGGAAAGAACGTGGGCTCAAAAGTGGTGGTGCCAGCGTGATTGCTCTTCTGCGGCTCTTGTTCATGCGTTGTAAAGGTTTTGGCAAGCTCGCGACACTCGTCAGCAAGCCTGGTTGTGGCAGTACTAGGCGCACAGTCAGATGGATCCTGCTTGTATGGAAGGATTGCGTTGATTGTGTGTGACGGGTGCCTGCCGTACAATAAAAAGAAGGACGAAAAACCAGTACTGCTCTGAGGTTTGGTATTGTAGGCGTAGGTGACGAAGGGCAGAGTGGCATCCCAATTTGTGTTTTCAGCGGCGACGTATTTTGAGAGCATGTCGCCGAGCGTATGGTTAAATCGTTTGGTGAGACCATTTGTCTGCGGGTGGTGAGCAGTAGTATTGCGGTGAACAACGTTGCGCTCTTTAACAATGGCTTCGACGAAGTCCGACAAGAAGACACGGCCTCGATCGCTGAGAACATTCTGGGGTGGACCGTGACGCAATACGAATCGGTGTAGCAAGAAGGAGGTAACATCGTGAGCTGTAACCGCGGGAGGGCGGCGCTTTCGGCGCATTGCGTGAGATAGTCAACAGCAACGATGATCCAGCGGTTACCAGCCGACATTAGTGGAAGTGGTCCATACAAATCGAGTCCCACGCGCCCAAACGGACGGTTAGCGCAAAGTAGCGGTTGTAGACCGGCTCGCGAGACGTGTGCTGAATGATTTCGGTGTTGGCAATCGAGGCAGGAGCGAACGAACTACTGCACGTAGTGGTACATCCCTCGCCAGAAGTATCGTTGCCAAATGCGGTGGTAAGTTTTGGTTACCCCACAATGCGCACATTGCGGATCAGAGTGTAACGACTCGCATATTTCAGAACGCGGACTTCGGGGTATCACTATTCCACTGGCACACATCGACGTATTGATTGCGTCGCTGCAGTCGGTCGTCACGAAAGGCAAAATGGTTTGACAACGCAAAGTGCGAATGGATGGTGTTGCGGACCGATCACTGAGCAGGTCTATCAGCGAGGCGATTCATTTGTGATTGCACTGTTTGGCAGCAATGATGTGAACCTCGATGGAAGAAACGGCAATGTAAGATACTGAGCAGAGGTCATTGTCGTCAGGCAAGGCGGAGCGTGAGAGGTTGTCGGTGTCAGCATGCTGGCGTCCGTTGCGGTACAGCACGCGGATGTCGTGGTCTTGCAGGCGAAGTGCCCAACGGGCGAGACGGCCCGAGGGATCCTTCAATGACGACAGCCTGCATAGTGCGTGGTGATCGGTGACGACATCAAATGGGCGACCATACGAATAAGGTCGAAATTTTGTAAGGGCCCAGATGATCGCCAGGCACTCTTTTTCCGTGACAGTGTAATTGGTCTCGGCTCTAGTAAGCGTACGACTTGCGTAGGCGACGACATATTCGGGGAACCCTGGTTTGCGTTGCGCAAGAACAGCACCGAGGCCTACACCGCTGGCGTCCGTGTGTACCTCCGTTGGGGCCGTAGGGTCGTAGTGGCGTAGTATGGGAGGAGACGTCAACAGACGACGGAGCTTTGCGAACGCGTCGTCGCATTCGGACGACCACGAA
This sequence comes from Rhipicephalus sanguineus, assembly GCF_013339695.2. NCBI lineage: Eukaryota > Metazoa > Arthropoda > Arachnida > Ixodida > Ixodidae > Rhipicephalus > Rhipicephalus sanguineus. Next base: position 139,218,370 of record NC_051179.1, on the reverse strand, counting down.
TGTAGGGGCCCGTTACTTCCAAGGAGCTTCGTCAGCGGCGATATGATGGTGGCAAAGTTGCGTATGAAACGTCGAAAATAGGAGCACAGTCCTACGAAACTGCGCAGTTCTTTGACGGACGTAGGTTTGGGAAATTCGGCCACGACCCGAAGCTTGGCCGGATCGGGAAGGATTCCGTCCTTGGACACGACGTAGCCTAGGATTGTCAGCATGAAGCGTCGAAACTATGAACACAGTCCTCCGAACCTGCGCAGATCTTTGACGAACGTATGTTTGGGAAATTCGGCCACCACCCAAAGCTTCGCAAGATGAAGAAGGATTCTGTCCTTGGAGACGACGTAGCTAAGGATAATCAGCTGCCTTGCTGCAAATCGGCACCTCTTCAGACCGGTGTTGCTCAAAGGCGCCAAAACATGCCACAGACGTTGGAGATGCGTGGAGAAGTGCGAAGCGAAAACGACGACGTTGTCCAGGTAACACAAGCACGTGTGTCATTTCAAGTTGCGCAGAACGGTGCCCATCATGGGATCGAAGGTCGCGGGCGCATTACATAGACAAAACATTATGATGTTGAACTCGTACAAGCCGTCCGGCGTGACAAAGGCTGTCTTCGGTCAAGCGTCATCAGCCATGGGTACTTGCGAGTGCTCCGAGAGCAAATCGTGAGATGAAAAAAATTCTTCTCCTTGGAGGCTGTCAATCGCGTCGTCGATTCCCGGCAGTGGATAAACATCCTTGCGAGTGATCTTGTTGAGCCGTCGATATTCCACACAGAACCGCACAGAACCGTCCTTCTTCGCAACGAGAACAACAGAAGGCGCCCATGGGCTGTCCGAGGGTCTAATAACATCGCGTTAAAGCATATCGTCGACTTGCTCAATAATTACCCGACGCTCTGCGGGAGACACGCGATATGGACGTTGTCGCGGTGGTGTTTGGGCACCAGTGCCATGCGATGGGCAACAGCGGACGTGCGGCCGAGAGAAGTGTGCCCGACATCAAAATAAGAGCGAAATCATTCCAACAGGCACAGAAGCTGGGAACGCTGGATCCACGTAAGGTTGTCATCAATAGAGGAACCGAATGCATCAGCGGGTGATGAATCGGACGTCGAAACAGCGCTGAGCGTACGGGTAGTGATACAGTGCGTGTCATCGGGTGCCTCCAGAATTTGTGAATACTCTGGGTGAATACTCTGAGAGCCGGCAGCACGGAGGTACATCCCAGAAAGTGGCGTCCTCACTTTCCGCAGAAAGCGGCTAAATTTTGCGACCATATCAGATACGGCAGCTCCAGCGTCGATAAGGGCAGATGCAAGAACACCGTCCACAAACACATCTATCACGTTCGATGGGCTTCGCTGAGGACTTTTGCAATTCGATAGTGCCGCAGCCTTTGCCTCGTGGACTGCGACGACTAGTTTTCCGGTCGTGCGGGACCGGACGTTGCCGAACTGGCGACAGTGAGCGACGTCGTGGGGACAGTGAGCGGCGGGTAGATGGTGTGGGTCGGGACGTCGGTGACATAGGCGGCGGTTCGTCATAATAAGGGCGGCTTGATTTGCTCATGAGGTTTGATGCGGCGCGAGGCGGCTGCACGCGATTGGAATAGAGTGCGACGTGACGGCGCAACCGCACGCAATGCACATGGGGCGCTTGTCGGAAGTGCGCCATCGGTTCGCGGGACCCATCCATAATTGAAAATTTTGTTGAAGCGCACTAAAAAAAGACGGACAGAAGAGACTGACAAGGACAGCGCTTGCTCTCACAACTGAAGTTTTATTAATCAGAAAAAGGTATTTAAAGCGGTTACATGGCTCATCGCGCATGTGCAACAGAACAGGGTGCAACAGAAACCACTCGTATCGGGATTACATAATAGTCCCTGTTATTTGTCATCTAGTATTTTGCAAAACCTAAGTGTCGAGATACGCGTATTCTTTATCATGCAGTACAATCGTAGCTTGGCTAACACAATCAAGTCCCCTCTTTCGGATGTGGTAAGATTCCACTACCTCACGTGTTAGCTGATCCCTGTGCCGAAATATCATTTCTGTTTCTTTAAACACGGGGTAACATCCGCAGTTTCTACAGTGATCTGCAAGATGAGAGTTGCCTGATGCCTTAACAGATGCGTGGTGTTCTCTAAGGCGGTCGTTCACGCATCTTCCCGACTGGCCTATGTAGACTTTTCCACAAGAAAAAGGTGTCATATATACCACTCCCTTTACGCACTTCACGAACATGTTTCTGTGTTTTACGGAGCAAGCTTTCGAACCTATGGGCTTATTAACGCGTGGACACAAGCTTGCTAGTTTGGTTTTTGCCGAAAACTTCACGTCTACGCTGTATCTATTTCCAACGTGCTTTAGGTTGTGTGCCAACTTGTGTACGTATGGAATAACAGCCATTTTCCCTCGCTTATTTGTCTCCGAACTGGATCTTTGTTTTTTGCCCTTTATTTCTCTGGCTAGGACCGTGCACACTGAGAAAATTAACTGTTTCGGGTAACCTGCTTTTTGGAATTTTTCCACCTGACTCTTGAAACTTTCACTGATTAGGTGCCCACACGATTTTTGCAAAGCTGACATAATACAAGATTTCACTATCCCCCTCTTTACCAACTTTGAGTGCCCAGACGCGTAATCTAGTACTGGCTTAGCGCTTCTTGGTTGGTAACACCAGCAGATGTGTTCCCCACCAAGTTTCAATTTTAAATCCAAGAATTGCAGCTCTTTATTTTTAGGCTGCTCGGTAGTGAACTCAAGGCCCATGCTACTTTCCTTAAACACCTTTAACACGTTCACTACTTCTCGGGAAGGATCAATGCCATGTGTGAATATCAGGAAGTCATCCACATACCTGAAGATATGTTTAACAATTCCAGAAACGTGCTGCTCAATTCCTTTGTCAAATTTACTCAAAAATATTTCGCTAAGGATAGGCGCTACAGATGAGCCTATACATATTCCAGATCGCTGGATGAAAGACCTACTTTCCCATGAAACAAAGGTAGACCTTAAATAAAACGACAGCAGCTCCAGGAATGATGCTACGTTGACACGCGATTTTTCGCAAAATTCAATTTCGTCATTTTGCATAGTAATGCAGTCCTTTACGGTCACCATCATTTTATCGTGAGGTATGGAGTAGAACAAATCCTGAATGTCAATGCTGAAGGCATAACTACGACATGGATTACATTCTGAAAAAAACTTTGCCAATTGCATTGAATTTTTTAGACGATAAGGATCATCCACAGTAAGGCCTTCCAAGTTCCTCTGCAAATAACTGGACACCACTTTTTGCCAGGTATCCCGCTCAGAAACAATAGCCCTAAACGGTAAGTCAGGCTTGTGTGTCTTGATTGAAAAGAACACCTCCAACTCGAGTTTTTTCGCCCTTTTCACCTGAGATGCCAGATCATGCAAACTCATATCATTTAGAAGAGCCTGCGCTGTTTTTACGACATTCTTGCCTTCTTCCCGGGCTGGTACAAAATTCTTTTTCATCGCTGAAGCACCCTTTTCACAAAATGCCCCTCTATCAAGAATTACAAAAAAGCCTTCTTTGTCAGCCACAGCTAAGCGCAAATCATTCTGAACCAGAAATTCACAGACGGGTTTTAGTTTATCTTCGGTCTTAAGAACGTCTCTAGTTGAAGCAATAACGTCCACGCACTCAGCAACGCACCTTGCTTTCTCGTCGTCGGTCGCTTGCCTGGATACGGTCCTGGCGGTGGCGAGCTTCTCTGCGCGGTTGAGCACTGGTTCGATGCAATGTTTTGGCCCAAAGGCCAGAAGCTGTGTGTAGGCTTGGGGAACCTGAGTGTTGCTCAAGTTCAGAACCTGTCCTTCCTTTTGCGGCGTCTTTTTTCTTTTCGGCAAATGAGGCATCACCACTCGCCACAGTCCCTCCGCTGTTGCGTCGCTGGTCTTGCACCACTCCCTGTAGGATCGATGCCAATCTTGCCCTTCTTTTTTCCGGCTGCACGCTATTCTGAGATGGTCCTTGAAGCAACGGACCTGCCACAATAACTCAGACCTGATGATGCGGCATACCCTCCTGGTATGTCCCACAGTAGGCTGCATCCATCCAAAGAGGCCCTGTAGATCTGGCGGGCACGTTCCCTGACGAATGTACCATGATGCAACCCTTGCTCTGCACACCGTTACAGCGATTACTGAAGCCAACGAGGCTGGGTCAGACAAAACATTAGGTTGTAGAGTGCCCTGGGTACTAGAAATATATTGCAGCAAGATGGCAAGTTGGGCCAGTTGGATTACGTTCATAATTGAAAATTTTGTTGAAGCGCACTAAAAAAAGACGGACAGAAGAGACTGACAAGGACAGCGCTTGCTCTCACAACTGAAGTTTTATTAATCAGAAAAAGGTATTTAAAGCGGTTACATGGCTCATCGCGCATGTGCAACAGAACAGGGTGCAACAGAAACCACTCGTATCGGGATTACATAATAGTCCCTGTTATTTGTCATCTAGTATTTTGCAAAACCTAAGTGTCGAGATACGCGTATTCTTTATCATGCAGTACAATCGTAGCTTGGCTAACACAATCAAGTCCCCTCTTTCGGATGTGGTAAGATTCCACTACCTCACGTGTTAGCTGATCCCTGTGCCGAAATATCATTTCTGTGTCTTTAAACACGGGGTAACATCCGCAGTTTCTACAGTGATCTGCAAGATGAGAGTTGCCTGATGCCTTAACAGATGCGTGGTGTTCTCTAAGGCGGTCGTTCACGCATCTTCCCGACTGGCCTATGTAGACTTTTCCACAAGAAAAAGGTGTCATATATACCACTCCCTTTACGCACTTCACGAACATGTTTCTGTGTTTTACGGAGCAAGCTTCGAACCTATGGGCTTATTAACGCGTGGACACAAGCTTGCTAGTTTGGTTTTTGCCGAAAACTTCACGTCTACGCTGTATCTATTTCCAACGTGCTTTAGGTTGTGTGCCAACTTGTGTACGTATGGAATAACAGCCATTTTCCCTCGCTTATTTGTCTCCGAACTGGATCTTTGTTTTTTGCCCTTTATTTCTCTGGCTAGGACCGTGCACACTGAGAAAATTAACTGTTTCGGGTAACCTGCTTTTTGGAATTTTTCCACCTGACTCTTGAAACTTTCACTGATTAGGTGCCCACACGATTTTTGCAAAGCTGACATAATACAAGATTTCACTATCCCCCTCTTTACCAACTTTGAGTGCCCAGACGCGTAATCTAGTACTGGCTTAGCGCTTCTTGGTTGGTAACACCAGCAGATGTGTTCCCCACCAAGTTTCAATTTTAAATCCAAGAATTGCAGCTCTTTATTTTTAGGCTGCTCGGTAGTGAACTCAAGGCCCATGCTACTTTCCTTAAACACCTTTAACACGTTCACTACTTCTCGGGAAGGATCAATGCCATGTGTGAATATCAGGAAGTCATCCACATACCTGAAGATATGTTTAACAATTCCAGAAACGTGCTGCTCAATTCCTTTGTCAAATTTACTCAAAAATATTTCGCTAAGGATAGGCGCTACAGATGAGCCTATACATATTCCAGATCGCTGGATGAAAGACCTACTTTCCCATGAAACAAAGGTAGACCTTAAATAAAACGACAGCAGCTCCAGGAATGATGCTACGTTGACACGCGATTTTCGCAAAATTCAATTTCGTCATTTTGCATAGTAATGCAGTCCTTTACGGTCACCATCATTTTATCGTGAGGTATGGAGTAGAACAAATCCTGAATGTCAATGCTGAAGGCATAACTACGACATGGATTACATTCTGAAAAAAACTTTGCCAATTGCATTGAATTTTTTAGACGATAAGGATCATCCACAGTAAGGCCTTCCAAGTTCCTCTGCAAATAACTGGACACCACTTTTTGCCAGGTATCCCGCTCAGAAACAATAGCCCTAAACGGTAAGTCAGGCTTGTGTGTCTTGATTGAAAAGAACACCTCCAACTCGAGTTTTTTCGCCCTTTTCACCTGAGATGCCAGATCATGCAAACTCATATCATTTAGAAGAGCCTGCGCTGTTTTTACGACATTCTTGCCTTCTTCCCGGGCTGGTACAAAATTCTTTTTCATCGCTGAAGCACCCTTTTCACAAAATGCCCCTCTATCAAGAATTACAAAAAAGCCTTCTTTGTCAGCCACAGCTAAGCGCAAATCATTCTGAACCAGAAATTCACAGACGGGTTTTAGTTTATCTTCGGTCTTAAGAACGTCTCTAGTTGAAGCAATAACGTCCACGCACTCAGCAACGCAAAAGGAAGGACAGGTTCTGAACTTGAGCAACACTCAGGTTCCCCAAGCCTACACACAGCTTCTGGCCTTTGGGCCAAAACATTGCATCGAACCAGTGCTCAACCGCGCAGAGAAGCTCGCCACCGCCAGGACCGTATCCAGGCAAGCGACCGACGACGAGAAAGCAAGGTGCGTTGCTGAGTGCGTGGACGTTATTGCTTCAACTAGAGACGTTCTTAAGACCGAAGATAAACTAAAACCCGTCTGTGAATTTCTGGTTCAGAATGATTTGCGCTTAGCTGTGGCTGACAAAGAAGGCTTTTTTGTAATTCTTGATAGAGGGGCATTTTGTGAAAAGGGTGCTTCAGCGATGAAAAAGAATTTTGTACCAGCCCGGGAAGAAGGCAAGAATGTCGTAAAAACAGCGCAGGCTCTTCTAAATGATATGAGTTTGCATGATCTGGCATCTCAGGTGAAAAGGGCGAAAAAACTCGAGTTGGAGGTGTTCTTTTCAATCAAGACACACAAGCCTGACTTACCGTTTAGGGCTATTGTTTCTGAGCGGGATACCTGGCAAAAAGTGGTGTCCAGTTATTTGCAGAGGAACTTGGAAGGCCTTACTGT